>NW_017728914.1:16060017-16063838 GCF_001723895.1 Crocodylus porosus
GCTGGGGGAGCAGGCAGAGGATGGGTGCTGGCAGGGGTCCTTACATGGTCCTCTCCCTCCTCCTCAAGTCTCCCCTCCCCTGCCCCTACTTACCAGCTCCTAGTCTGACTGAAGCTCCCTGCTCCAGCCACCATGGACTATCCAAATCATCAAAGCTCTCCAAATCTTTTCCAAAGATTCAGAGAACTCTGAATCAATTCAGACTTTTTAATTGGTCCCTTTGTTCAGTTCGGACCACTGAATCAGGCTGAATCTCCTCTAAATCAAATCAGCACCCTACTCTTCACACAGCCCTAAAAAATATGTCTTGATTCATCCAGAGAATTCCAAAGGCCAGAATCTCTGATCTCCTAAGGCCATTTTGTGCCACACACCTGTGTAAGGTAGCCTTAATAGCGCTCTGCACAAGATAATTCTGAGCAGGTGGATATCTGGAGGAGGCAATTGCTGAGCCAGCTACCCCCCACACCTGTGGAATATGAGGAAGGAAAGGGAACAACATCAGCTTTATAGGGATGGTGACTTGCATTAAAGAGGGAGATAGGAGAGAAGACTACTTCATATGATTTTCTGTTGTCATAATTTTCTTAGAGAGCTAGTATTTCAATATTTTCAATACATCTGCATGTGTGGAAACAAGCTGTTTCACAAAAGCCAGAATATATCACTAAAGCCAGGGGAAATATCAATTTTGATGAAGTTTTCAAGAGTAAAGTTTCTGAGATATTGGGTAGACTAGGTAGGGAGGAATTAGGGAAAAAAATCTAAGCTTTCTTGTATTTAAACATTTTTGGAAGTTCTTGATAATACTCCAAGGAAGAATGAAATTAATTTTCAAAACTTTGAAAGGCCAATAGGACAAAATGAAATTTTCATCCTCTGTTACTTTGTACAGTGAACCTTTCTGTTTTGGTATGTTAGCATTCATCTTTTGTGGCTCTGAATTGTGAAACCTCAACTAATTCCCTGCATCCTTTTTCCAGTTTGTCTAAATCAACCTTCAAATACATACCTCTAGTTTTCCATTTTCTGAGGTAACTATAGGTTCTAAGGCAAGAACAGGTTCCTGTGGTCACTTACCTGGACCTCAGTCTCAGACCACTTACCTAAAGAATGGTAGAACCCACAAGGAAGGCTTCTCAAAATGCTTGTGAAGAAGGCTAAAGAGGTTTTATAGTAGGCTAAGGAGTTAATGAATGTGACGTATAGTATAATAAAAAACTGGAAAAGATTTTTTCTTTTTGTTTCAGCTGAAGAGGTTAAAATATGTGATATTTTCTGGTTTATTTCATGAATAAAACTGAAGTCAAAAGCTACCCTTCTTTTCCAAAATAATTGCCTAACAACCTCCTGAATGTTTGCTACATAGATAAACAGTTTGCTAATTTGTCATAGTAAACACTGGAATATTTCTTATTACAGCTCAGTTTTTATATACATCCACATCTTTTCATATTTCCCAACAGTAGGTGACTGATTCCTCCTAACAGGATGTTACAATTGTACTAACTTTTTTGGGAATGATCTTAAAACAACAGTTGCTATTTTTTACCTTTAATATACAAAATATACATAGACACAATGGGTTTCTTTTTTACTTCCCTTCCCCTTGTATCATCTCACCTATACTAGCTGAAACGAAGAAGTTAGAACAGGAGGGTAATATTCTCTTTCTATATACCCTGACTTTTGGGTGAGGCAGCTTTGCATTAACAGGAAAAGCAAAAGGACTTAAACACAAAGTAGAATTGGGACTTATTTCAGTATTATGAACAGCTGCAGTAGAAAGCAAATAACATTATATTGAAATTGAAATGCAATGATGATTGCATATTATTTAACTTATTTTCAAGCCTCTTTTTTCTATAGTATACTCAGTTTTTAATAGGATCCTCTTCTTTTCTCAGGGTAGCAGAGATAATTCATGGATATGCAATGTGCCTTTTATAATCATTCTGACATTATAAAAGGGACATTCTTTCTGAACTGCATTCAGTTTGATTTATTAAGAATATGAGATATGAAGTGACTGTCTTTTTCTGGCAAAATAACTGCTGCACTGATACAGAGGCACAAGTCTCATAGCAATGAAATAAAAATCAACACTTCTTTTCAGCCAATGTAATCTATGTGTGCCTCTTGAGTAAAGATTGATGAATATGAAGAAAAAATGTTTCTGAACATTTTGGGGACTACTAACTAAAATTTTGTATCCACTATATCTGCACACTTAGTAGCTCTTCATGAGCCCTTGTGCAACTTATGTTTTGTCTGATTAAAAGCAAATGTTGGCCCTGTAGTTTGGATTTGCTTGATGGAAAAACCGAAATTAATTTCAGTAGGAAGTACAAATAGTTTACAAAGGTTAAGCTACCAATCACATAATAGAAACAATACATTGTGAGCTAGATCACCATAGCACAAGGATTGAATTCCTGAATAGTCAAAATCCATATTTTATGAACTCTCTAAAGGCTGACATGTTTGTTAACAGCATGGAATAACTTTCAACAGTGAACAAACTGATAAGAGGAAAAACAGGAGCTGTAGCTAAATAATTCATTCATTCAGAATTGTAAAGTTTTGTAACATCACTGTAGAAAATATCTCTCTCCAATTTAAAAATTAAATTTATAATTTTTTTCTTGTAAGAACAAGAATAAATCTTTAATAACAATAGAAATTAAAGGGAAATAATTATTTTGTTTACCAAGTGAGTAGTATATTTAAGTGTTAATAAGCCAATAACTGTAAAGAATACTTAGTGTGTAACATATACAGCATCTCAAGTTAATTACAGGGCTTAGAGACATAGAATATTAAACAGTACAGTTCTGGATGCAGAATAGATTATATACATGTAGAGTGTTGCTACTATATAAATAAAACTGTCTGTCTATCTATCTCCATACAACTATATAGTAATACTCTATTGTGCACCAACTGCTTTAGATGCTGAAACAGAGGGTACTTTAGTAAAATCATTGGATTCATATTATTTACTGTGACAGTTGTAAAAAGATTTAGTTGCATGTTATCTTGCATGATATAATTAAGGGTTTAGTCCAGGATTCTTTATAAAAAAATATTAATATAGTCTTCCTTGGGAACAGTACAAGTATGTGCATTTCATGAGCTCTGGTCATAGGAAACTGCATCAGTTCTGGGAGTGTTGACTCCTGGTAGGGTCAAGTCAGACAGGTTAGAGGGTAAAAAATTAAAAGCAGTTCAAGGGTTTCAAAGAGAAACTGGTAAAAAAAAAATAGTAGTAAAAAAACACAGCAAACTGTTCAGGGAGAAATAGTAAGCTTGTAATTTCTGGCAACTGACACAGTAAAAGATATTTTATTACTATGAAATCCTTTACTATAGTAGTTGTTGCTGGAGTGGAAATACATGGGACACATCTTAGGAATGAAGCTAGAGCATGTATTTCAAAATGCCTCAAGTCTCTAAGTGTGGCAGAAGGCCACCTCTGTTTCTCCCCAAAAAATCTGCCCTATGACAATTTGGTTAGTATGGGCCCTGCAGAGGGTACACACCTTACCCTATCTCTTTATGTAACCTGAGCTGGATACATTCCTGAAGGAGGCGGGGAAACCTGTTCCCTCTGCCTACGTGTCTGGCATAACATACCTAGGTGAGGGACTTGGGATCCCTGGTGGGCTAGAGACTGCCAGTCTGCCCAGCAACCAGTGATGCATTTCAAATTGGTTGGCTGACAGCCAACAGGTGCTGGCCTCCATTGGAACAAGTAAAGGAGGCCATAAGGGCTATATAAGTTAAAGACTGCCCAGGAGGAGGGGGCAGCAGCCATGAGG
>NW_017728914.1:16063938-16066215 GCF_001723895.1 Crocodylus porosus
CGGGATCAAAAGCTACTCCAGCCACCCTGTTTGCTCTATGGGATTTCTCTGATACTGCTCAACTCTTTACCCTATTCCAGCCCTACTCCTTGTAACCAATAAAGTTCTCCTTTGTACCTAACATGGAAGACCACTGATTGGGAGTGGGTCTAGATTACGCCTTGGGGTCCCCTTGGTTTGGCTGACTAAGAGAGAAGCATTCCAAGTTCTTGAAGCGAGCCAAGTGCCCTCAAGAGCTACTAAGCCTGTGTTTCCCAGGGGACACTGTGCCAGAATCAAGCCTATCCTTGGTGATGGCAGCTCTACCCCCGGGCTAGTGGGTGTGCTCCAGGAAGGGGGTTGGCCAGACGTGAGGCACCCCAGAGAGGCACTTGAAGCCTGGAAGGTTGTCAGGTGCAGTGAGGTGAGTTGCTCAGCACAGGACCACTTCCTACTGGCTCACCACAGTAGGCACTAGAGTTTTCAAGGGCCTAAAGGTCTGCTTCTGGGAAGGGTAAGCAGCATCTTTCTCTTGAGAAACCAGAATAGATCACATTCTATTTATTGTAAATACCCATCTCATGCCTAAGCCCAATTGGGACCCATAACCTAGATGGTAAGCAAACCTGAAAGCATAATTTCCACTTGGAAAATGCTGTGCTGTATGTGCTGTGTACATGTGATTATGTGGCTATTTTGCCCATTTTCAGATTTTGACATCTTCTACAAGACTTGTTTTAGGGTTTGTTTCTCTATCTTGTTCTGGACCTGTAGCTCTTAACTGAAGGTCTCACCTTGTCCCTCTGAGACCCAAATTTAAGCTATTATCTGTGACAAAGCCCAGACATGTACAATGCAAAAAAAGTAGTATTTGTGCATATAAAATGCTTTAATTCATTATAAATTACCTCAGCTTCACTATTTTCTATTTAACATTTTTGGCAATACAAGTGAAGGCTGTTGCCCTGTGGGGGTCAGGCCAACTCTCAGGATCTCAATATTATGCTGTTATACAGGTGGGTGTGACACAATTGCACATACACAAACACACAAATCAACTAGGTGCGTACACATACACACTACCAACTCAGGCACGTACACATCCAAACTAGCCTAGGTACACG
Source organism: Crocodylus porosus (assembly GCF_001723895.1). Classification (NCBI taxonomy): domain Eukaryota; kingdom Metazoa; phylum Chordata; order Crocodylia; family Crocodylidae; genus Crocodylus; species Crocodylus porosus. The sequence goes on from NW_017728914.1 coordinate 16,065,042, forward strand.
CATACCTATCACCAATCCAAGCACATATAGTATACACCCCAAAAGTTAAACAAAAATCATTTGTCCATACCCACATGCTCAGTACACATATCACTAATTTGTATATCATGCACACAGTGACACATATATATACACACAACCCATCTACACAAGTAAGTTCTCAGCTTGGATGGTATGGTATATATGTGCATGCTTGTGGGAAGGTTAAGGTGAGAGAAAGAGTTGAAGTGTAGGGAAACAAAGTTGCCAGAACTGGGATTAGAACTAGTGGACTAGAGAGAAGCTGGCTGAGGAACTGAGACTTGGGTTTACTTAAGATCAAGTGGCCCCATGGTTACTTGAGGTCACTGGTGCAAGGGATAAAGCCTGGAGGTAAGGAGGAGACAGCCAGGAAAGAGATAGAGGCAGAAACCTCAGTTCTTGGGGCTGGAAACTGAGGCAGACAGCTAAGATATTGGGAGGGTGGAGATAAGTGGTGGCAAGGAGGAGACAGCCAGGAAAGAAACTGAGGCAGAAAGCTGGCAGATCAGGGGAAAAGGCAGTGGCAAAGAAACAGGGGGTTTGGAGGCAGAGAGGAGCCAAGGACAGGTGTTAGAGGTAGTGCTAAGCCAGAAGCAGGAGAGGGAGAAATCAGACAGAAGCTAGAGGGACAAGGAGCAAAGATTGGGGTGAAGAGAAACAGTCCGAGTCCACGTCCTTGGTTGAAGAGGAGGTGGGGGTGATAGCTACCTATCCAGGCTGGAAAGGGTCCCTTGTCCAGCAGGTGTTGTCCAGAGGGGGATCACCGGCAGGGTCTCTGGGTGGATAGGTAGTGTGGCATGGTTCTGGTTCAGATGGAGAGGGCATCCCAAAGAGTCAGTCTTCACTCCCCCTTTTTATGGGGCAGACTACCTATGATCTCCTATGGGGACGGCATGTCCAGGCAATGTCAGTCCTGTTCTACAGGGTTCCAGATGTTCTTACTGAGCATGTGTAGCCTTGGCACAATGGTGGGTTGCCTCATCTTTTGTTTCATAGATTTCATAGATTTCATAGACATCAGGGCTGGAAGGGACCTCGGGAGATCATCGAGTCCAGGCCCCTGCCCAAGGGGCAGGAAGTCAGCTGGGCTCATAGGATCCCAGCAAGATAAGCATCCAATTTACTCTTGAAGGTGTTCAATGTAGGTGCTTGA
>NW_017728914.1:16068410-16078814 GCF_001723895.1 Crocodylus porosus
CCCAGGATAGAAGTCAGGCTAATGGGCCTGTAGTTAGCTGGATCCACTCTCCTCCCTTTCTTGAAGATTGGCACCACATTGGCCTTCTTCCAGTCTTCAGGCACTACACCAGAGCACCAGGAGTTTTCAGAGATCCATGCCAGGGTTTCTTGAATGCGAAGAGTGGTCCCAATGGCTGGGTCATTGCTCCCGGTATTGGTTTTGATAGTTCAGTCATTCAGAGGGAGTTATTTTTAGACCTAATGCCATTGTCTCTCAAGCATCCGCATCCATCCCTATTCATTCAGGAACCAAGTTACATAGGAGGGGTAGGTATGAGTCATAGGTCAGGGGACACAAGATGGAGGCTTGACATTACAAGATGGAAACCTGACATGACTTATGCTAACTTACATATGTAGGCCTAAAACAGTAATCACACAATATAAAAGCAGTAAAAAAAAAAAAATCAATACAAACATAATAATTATCACTTATAAAACAGTGGATATCTATATCAAAATAGCAGGGCCCTTATTTGCAAAGAGAGGAGGAAAAAAAAAACTTACTACCTAAAATGAAATGTTAAAGCTTATCCTACATCTTAGCTGACTTATACTTATCTATAGGGAATAGAAGGGGAGAGAAAAAGTCAGAAATGGTTGGGAAAGGGGAGGGAATGCATTTTAAAATAAAAGAAAAACTGTGGATTTTGCTACAAGGCCATTATATTTTAAACTAAAAGCAGTAATGAACCTAATGATGTATATAGTAACAGCCTTTAAGTGTATAATCTCCAAAACGTGTGCAGGTTTATAAACAAGATCAAGAGGAGGACAGTAACAAAAGTTTTTGTTTTTTTTAAAATGCCCAATGTTTCAAATTAAAAGCACATTTTAATTTTCTCTGTCATACACCTCTGAGTAGTTGGACCTGCCATCAGGGGATTGTTTCAGAAGCAGTAAATTTGGATTCCTAAATGGTTACTATAAGGAATGAAAACTATTTTAAAGTACACAGATATAATGTGATTTCTGTTTTGTTTGAAGGTAAATTTGGAAACCTTACTCCATAGGTAAGGAGCATCAGAGAAACCTTTTGTTGATAAATGCAACGCATGTTTTGATCTGTAGAGACAAAATAATGGGATTTCATAAGTGGCATGTTAAGAAAGAGAGCCATACTTTAATTTATGCTAGTACAAGGGGCCAATATATGGGTTAAGAGATCTCTTGACCTAATGGAAAGATTATATGTATGTGGTAGCAGGAGTTACAAAGGATAGCTGTGTAAAATGAGAGGACTGTGACATCTCACTGGGACTAAAGTTCATCTTACACTGAATGCAGTAACATCAGAAGAACAACTGGGGACAGCTGGAATATGCAGATGAACACAGAGGAAAGAAAAGGGAAGGGTCCAAGAAAATAAAAAAAAGGAATACAAAGAAAAGTGGAATGGCATTTGGTACTGGGTTCCTCTGTGTCTGGGAAGCCAGTCCAATCTGTTGTAACTATACTTGGACTTTTAGAATCAGATACAAAATAGAGATTTCTTGAAATAAAGGTAAAGGAAATAGAAATCTCTGAATACCACACGGTACCTAAAGTGAAAAGAAACAAAGAAACTATCCTGAGTAAAAGAATGGAGTAGTTTTGAGGACCCACCAAAGCTAAATCTATCTTGGAATTGTGGAGACAAATCTCAGCAGCTTGTAACTCCATATTTTCAAGCAACGGGTGCCAGCAAAAAAAGACATAACCTTAATAATGACAATAGTTAAACCAAAATTACTTAATGGGTTCATCCACATGCATATTTTACTGTGGAGTAAAGTAATTAGCTCTGCAGTAAAATGTAACTGTCTATACATGTGTTGGTATTTTGGTGCATTAAATTAATTAACTCTGCCATGAGATAGTACTGTCCCCAAGCAATCTGTAACGCTTACTTAAGATATGAAATGTATGAAAGAGATGTTTTTAAACAGAGGACAAAAAGGGGCCTGAATCTATTCAGCCTCCACAAGAGAAGACAAAGGGGACTAGTGGAAAATAAGTGAGGCTCTGTTCCTCCAGGCCCCACCTAGGATAACAAGGAATAATGGCCACAAATTGATTGAGAGTAGGTTCAGGCTTGATATCAGGAAACATTACTTTATGGTTAGGGTTGCCAGGCTCTGGAATGGGCTTCCAAGGGTTGTGGTGCTCTCCCCTGCCTTGGGGGTCTTCAAGAAGAGGTTGAATAGATATCTGGCTAGGATATTATGATCTCAGCACTCGTCCCTGCCCAGGGCAGGGGTTGGACTTGATGATCTGTTCAGGTCCCTTCCAACCCTAGAAACTATGAAAAATAGAAAATGAAACTACTGAGAAGTATATGACTGACATAATGCTTAAGATTTCTGATATTGCAATTTTGAGGAGGCTTGTTTCTTGATTAGAAACCAAACTTTAATTGGAGTCTGGAGCCAGCAACACAAAAAGACTAACCTTTGAACAAACCATTGATGAAACAATTAGCCAAGCAAAGCAAGTAAGTGCCAGGAACCAAGGAAGTAGGCAAGCTAAGTTGTCCAGAAATGGTCCTGGGTACATGGGTAAGAATGACTATTGATGGCCAATATGCCCCCAGGCAACCTCAGTTGCCTCTGCATAGTGTAGCTGCCCACTTGTAAGTAGCAGGATTAACAACAGCACTTTCAGCGTCCTGCAGTATTAACCATGACCAGGTCACAAAAGCCCTGGATGCAGGTGTTGCGGTGGACGTAGTCTTTCTGGACTTTAGGAAGGCCTTCGATACTGTCTCTTACCCCATTGTCATTTAAAAATTAGATGACTGTGGTGTCAACACCACAGTCAGATGGGTCACAAACTGGCTAGACAGACACACCCAGGGAGTGGTGGAGGACGGGTCATTTTCAACCTGGAGGGACATGGGTTCCCCAGGGCTCGGTCCTCAGGCCCCCACTGTTCAATATCTTCATCGGCAACTTGGACGAGGGGGTGAAAAGAACCTTGTTCAAGTTTACAGATGACACTAAGATGTGGGGAAGAAGAGAGAGACAGGCTACAACTAGATCTGGATGGGTTACAGAGGTGGGCGGATGAGAATAGGATAGGTTTCAATATGAACAAGTGCAAGGTATTGCATCTGGGGAGGAAAACCCAGCAGCATACCTACAGGCTGGGGAACTCCATTCTTGTCATCACAGAGGCAGAAAAGGATCTTGGAGTCCCTATTGATTCCAAGATGAACATGGGCTGCCAATGTAGGGATGCAGTCAGAAAGGCTAACCACACCTTATCATGCATCCATAGATACATCACGAGCAGGTCCAAGGAGGTGATCCTCCCCCTCTATGAGACATTGGTCAGGCCGCAGTTGGAGTATTGCATTCAGTTCTGGGCACCGCACTTCAGGAGGGATGTGGATAGCAGAGAGGGGGTCCAGAGGAGGGCCACTTGTATGATCGGGGGCAGCAGGGTAGGCCTTATGAGGAGAGACTACAGAATCTGAACGTGTTCAGCCTCCACAAAAGAAGGCTGAGAGGAGATCTGGTGGCCACCTACAAACTTGCCAAGGGGGACTAGCAGGCAGTGGAAGAGCCCCTGTTCCCCCGAGCCCTACCAGGAGTTACAGGGAATAACAGCCATAAGCTGACTGAGAGTAGGTTCAGGCTAGACATCAGGAGGCACTATTTCACAGTCATGGTGGTTAGGAGCTGGAACCAACTTCCTAGGGAAGTGGTGCTTGCCCCTACCCTGGGAATATTCAAAAGGAGGCTAGACAATCACCTAGCTGGGGTTTTTTGCCTATAGCAGGGGGTTGGACTTGATGACCTGCTTAGGTCCCTTCTGACCCTACCAACTCTGAAACTCTGAAACTATGACAAATGCCTATCTGTCTAGCCTCAGGGTTTCTGACTCCTTGTTTTTAGTTGCTTTTTCTCAAGCTATGCTTTCCCAGTCCCTGGGCCCTGTCTGTTCATGCTTAATGTCCTAGGCAGCCTATACACATTCTCATTTGAGTTCTAATTAGAATGTATTGGAGGAGACTCAGTTAATCAAGTCTGCTCAACATTTGAATTAGAACACTCCAGTATTACCTTACTATCACATGTATTAACACCCCCACACACATACTCACATTTTAAAATGGCCATGGGATGCTTTAATTAAACCTCATTGAATTATCTTTAGTTAAAGCACCCCCATGGCCATTTAAAAATGCACAGGAGGCTTAATACACATGATGGTGACTCATTTTAATTAGAGAAGCTGTCCTGAAACCTCTCCATTTCAACATATCACCCACCCCCTCATCCCTGAACATGTATAGAGGCAGCCCTAGATTTTACTTGTTTCTTCCTGGTTTCTTGTTTCCTGGATCCTGCTTGTTGGCTTATCTTCATCCCTATTCTGTTTTTTGCCTGTTAGTTCCTCTTTCCTGCCTGCCTACTTGTTCTGCACTCCAGCCCAGGCTCTGATGCTTCCAGGCCACCTCTTTGGTTCCTTGACTCCTTTTTCTTCTAGACTTCAGTCCAGACCCTTGCCCTCTCACAGCTAGATCCTAGCTTATGGCTTAGTTTGCCCACATGCTAATCCTGTACAGCTATAGCTGGTTCCTCAGAATACTTGACTTAATGCTTCTACCCAGGGTGACCATCTATATTCCAGTGCTTTATAGAACTTGGCCTCCTGATCACTTGACTCTAGTTTGAACTTTAGTTCTCTGAGCTTGTCTGTCTCTGATACCTTGATTTATGACCCTCAGGGGTCAAGACTCAACTATCTATGTTTTGGTTACACCCCTGACAGTTAGCCTAGACTGAAACTCATGGAGTGTGGACAAAACCCTGACACAATAAACTTTATAAAGATACAAAACAGTACAAGGCAAAACAGTATGAAGAGCCCACATGATATTTAGCACAGACAAATCACAGAATAGCACCAGTAAGGTATGGGCTGGCATTTTGCTCAACAGAAAACTAAAAATAAAGATGTATACTCCATGCAAATGTGTTGTAAAATGAAGTAAACAGTGAACCAGAAATGTCTAATTTTTGGAAAATGGACATTTAAAATTAGGAAGAAAAAATGCAGGCATATGGAAGGTCATTTCCCAATGATTCTATAGTGTTTAGCTTCAGGAGCATGTTGACTCAGATAGATATATTGAACTGTGTTTTGCAAATAATGAGGTAAACTTAAGATCAAATATATGGGGGAAACAAACCATTCTGACGGGGGGCATATATGAGATAATATCTCCTAGCTTATAAAAGGGTCATGACAAAGATCAGTTGAACTCAAGTCACTCACTCATAATTGGAAGCTACTTGTTTGGGGCACGGGTGTGACAAAGGAGCCATGAAAATGAATGCCAAAAAAAAGCTGGAATGGGTAAAATGGCTGTTCTAAAAGATCAAGTAATTCACTAAGCTAAAATATAAATGCTTTGTAAAATATAGAAGTCAGAGTTCCAGCATTTTGCCAGCATAAATAAAGCATTGATTAACGTTTTACGTCCATTGAAAAGATGCATTGTGTTAAGTGTTCCTGAACAATCCTTAAGAAAATTTAAACACTTTCTACTTCATTTCTTCATCAGTGCCAGCAAAGATTATCCCTAAGATGGAATTGGGCCAAATCAAATATATCCTCTCTCAGCTCAGAGTTGCTCATATATTAGAAAGCTTAGAAAACCATAATGATATTGCCTCCAATTTCAAACTTAAAAGAAAGTACACCTGTCTGGGTTTCTTCAATGGTCTTAATCTTATCCCTCCCCTCATTACTACATTAACGGTGGTAGAAAATAAAATGATGTTAATAGGATAGTCTGGAATATAAGGCATAGCATTATGTATATATTTTTAAAGAAAAACAATTTTTCTACCTACTAAACCTGAAGTATCTTCAGATTCTCCATAATAAATAGTTTACAGTTTTATTTCAGATGATATTGAGGCAATGTTTATTTATAGAACTATTATTTTTAGACTTACTACCTTTAGTATCCTATTAAGCATAACAAGTTTTTGTTCCTGTAGTCTTTGGTCTGTAAACAAAGGCTGCATACAGACTTTCAGAGAGTTTAGGGGGAGGTTAGATCACATTAAAAATAGCCATCTGATCTAAGGTAAGTCACGATGGGGGAGCTAGCGGGGGGCTTGGGAGGGATTAGGTGGTCCGTGGGAGGATTGGAGGGGCAGGTGTGTTCCATGGGGAGTTGTTAGGCTCTGAGAAGGATTGACAGGATCAGTAGAGCTAATGGGGTTCATGTGCAATGGGGCTTGGGGAATGGGGGTCTCTCTCCACCACCCCCCTGGGACCAGGGGCTATTTTTAGTCCCCTGACCCCTCCCAACCCCAAACAAACAACCTCCCTGCCTACCCCCCAAATTCCTCCCCACCTTCCTCCCTCCCCACTCCAGCTTACTTCCTCAGCTCCCAGCATTGGTGAACACTAATAAAAGTGGAATTGGGAAGGGCTTGCAGTATGGGGGTTTGGTGGGCTGGGGGAGGGAGCTGGCTGGTCTCTGGGGAGGTTGTCCATGGGGTGGGGCTTGAAATAGCTTGGTTCCAGGGAACGGGTAGGAAAACCCTGGGGCTGAGACCAGTATCTGGGCTTTTCCAGCCACAGGGCTGCTCTGGGAACTGTACAGAAGTTAAGTTGGGTCAGTCTTGCCAGACCCGAGTTAAGTTAAACTACCTTGGAGCTACAGTTAACTTAGATTAGGCTGGCCCTTTTTAGACCAATCTGTCTGAACTCTGGACTGTTTCCACTTAGATTCACCTAAATAGTGTAAGCTCTTCCTCTGGGTGAACTAAGTTCAGGTGGCCATTTTTTACATAGTCTAACCTCTCCCTAACCTCCACAGATGTCTGTACTCAGCTAAAATTAAGCAATTTTCAGAGGCCAGCATTTTCTGATATAAAGTTGAATATCCATAAAAAAAAATTAAAATTCTTTCCTTAGATTCCTACTTATTACACTTTATAGATATCATGGCACAAGCTCTCAATAGTCTGTATGTGTCAAAATACTAGTTATTGTCTTGGGTTTTTTTGTATATAGAGCAGGTAACATATGGAGGTAGCTGTCACTGCTCCTCCAAATGGCCGTCAGTGTAACTGTCTCTATTCCAACTTAATAAGAATAATACATCAGTAGTAACAGATGCAGATAAGTCTCCATATCTATCCATTCAATTGTTTGTCACTCTACAACTTCCATCAAAGGTGTCACCTAGTATTACTGAAAAGGTATATTTTGTGATGTGCACTGAGAATAGGACTAATATCACCTATTCATTTTCACATACTGTGATAAGCCACCAAAGAGATCTAACTACTCTGAGAGCTCTGCTGTGAATATGACTGCTGTGAATATGCACCAGTAACCCAGAGGCATATGGCTTTGTATCTCGTTATACTTACCTCAGCCATGGAAATTGGATATTAGTTATGTCACCTAAGATCCTAATATATTTTTATTCATAAATTGGTTCTACCTGTATCTTCTCTCCCTAGGAAAACCTTTCCATTGAGATCATCAACATTAACCATTTCTGCTTTATTTAATATCACTTTAAATAGGTCTAGGGGTTTGTTCCCATTGGGCACATCTACATGAGATTTTACTGTGGAGTTGCCTAATTAATTCTGCAGTGAAATCTCAGAGTCTATGCATATGGACCTGTTGCTGAAGTAAATTCATAAATGCTACCGTAAAGTAGTGCTTGTAAGCACAAGTACTATCCTGCGGTCCTGCAGAGGCATTATTTAGTGCATGGTAACACAAGTGTAGGTACCCTAGCCAGCCCCCCTGCAGCACACTGAGTTGGGTTGGAGCAGCCCCAAACTGGCAGCCTGACTCCCCATGCCCCCTGCCAACCAAGGCTGCTCCAGCCCGGCTCAACATGCTGTAGTCCTGAGCACATGTATAAACACAGTACCTGGGAGCAATAAAATCCAGAGCAAACTGTGCTGGAGTTTATTCAGCCAAATTATGGGCATAGTACCCATTGCACCCATTGAATAGTATTTTACTCTGTAAATACTCCTAATGTAATTAATAAAAAAATGAATATTGAGACAGCGTATCATGCTTCATTAGCTGCTCATGTGTTCAATAGCATTTGTAGGAAAATACTAACTTCTTCAATAGGGTGGAATGTCACTCATACATTTTTAATTTTACTGGAAATCATCCATGCTTCCATAATGGACGGCATTTTTTTTCTTCCCCCTTCAAATACCAGTTCTTTTTTGACCATTTTTGAGTGTTTTTTCCTACCCAGAAAATCTTTCCATGTCTTCTCTTTTCTCTCTGAGCAGTTTATTGTTTGTCACAGTCTGATCCTGACAGTTTTCTTTGCTCTGTTTTTTGTGCACAAAAAGCAAAACATACATTTTAGTTTAAAAGACTTTCATTTTAGATGAGAGAAAGCTGAAATACAAAGTGAGAACAAATCTCCATGAGAGAGAGATAGAAAGGTGAGTATCTGTAAAATCTGTAGAATAAAAATCTTTGTAAAATCCTTCAACCCTCATCCTTTTACAACCCTGTCACAAGATGACAGACAAGTAGAGAAACTTTTCATTTTAGACTATAGAAAGGATGAATTTTGGGGCAAGAAAGTTGATTTGGACACACAAAATCCCAGAAGATTCAGTTACTTTCTTTGGCATAGTCCTCCCTTTCTACATATTCCTGGGCTCACCATAGCCATTCTCTGAACTTTAGTTCCCCATCTTTGAAATGGGGAGAATAATGCTCTTCTCTAAGTAGATTTTGTAATCTAAGAAACGTTTTCTCTTGAGAGTTGTGTCCACAATTATAAGTATCTGTCTGGCAGCATTCAAATATTAGAACACATTTGTTATCATGATACAATAATATCCCCAAGTTAGGCAAGAACTTGAGCATTCAACATTTATGGAATATGATAAGTATATGGTTAAAGCTGGAAAAACAAAACATACAAAAGTTTGTTACAATGTTACATTTAATACTATTAAATGTGCATGGCAAAATGTAAGCATTTAACAGATTTTACCACAAGTTAGACATGGAGGTGATGAAGAAAGCTAAGATTGGTTTACTTTTCCATAAGCTATCCTCAAACTTTAAACACAAATCAACTTTTTTTTAAATGTTCAGTGAACATGAACTGCTTTTGTAAAGATAATTGCAATGCAGTCTGCAATGTCTTTCAACAGTACTGTTAAAAAATTCACATCAGAACTTGTTATTTGTGCCTCAAGTGCACCCTGACACTTTATTTTAATAGTGTTCATGTTTTTGTTTGATGGCTTGATATTGCCTGTGTTCTTTGTGATTTTCAAGGTAGGTAAATTATCACGAAACTGGTTACCTTTCCAGTAAAAAGCGATAATGTTAGTTTCACACTGACAAAAAAAATGTTTTGGGTTTTTTTTTTCTTGGCACCAAAACCCCATTTTGCTCTTCTCTTTGAACTATATCAATATTCCAAATCCACCTACTCTCATTGTAGTAATTTGAAGCTTTTCTGCTGTCTTCAAAGGGATAGGATCAGGTACTTTTAATCTATATAGAAATCTCTCACATGTGAAAGACAAACACAAGCCTTCTCTGTAGCAGATGCACCATGAGGTAAAGGAACTGCCTAGTAGGCACTAGGGACATTTATATCAAACGTCATGGCCTGAAACTTCCATACAAGATATACGTCAACACTGGAATTTTTACTCAGGTTATGGTGTCAATTAACTGAATGAAGATTGAATGAGTACTTCTGACCCTATTAGAGATTAATTTCAAAAGAGAAGATTTGGGATTTAATTTTCAACGTCTGAATCCAGGTTTTGTATTTCTCCCATATATATGTTGCTTTTAGATTTGGGCCAAGTCTGAAACCAATCATTTGGCAGAGATTTCCTTTATAGATTTCATAGACATTAGGGCTGGAAGGGACCTCGGGAGATCATTGAGTCCAGCCCCCCTGCCCCAGGGGAAGGAAGTCAGCTGGGGTTTTAGTATCCCAGCAAGATAGACATCCAAGTGTCTCCTGAAGGCGTTCGAAGTAGGTGCTTGAACCACCTCCAGCAGCAGTGTATTCCAAACCTTGGGGGCTCAGACAGAAAAGAAGTTTTTCCTTATGTCCAGCCTGAAACGTTCGTGGAGGAGTTTGTGACTGTTTGGCCTTGTCATCCCTTCAGGCACTCTGGTGAACAGACATCCCCCAGATCCTGGTAAGCACCCCTGATAAACTTATAGGTGGCCACTAGATCACCCCTGAACCTGCACTTTTCTAGGCTGAAGAGTCCCATGGCTCTCAGCCTGTCTTCGTAAGGTCTGTTTTCCTGATCTCTGATCATGAGCATGGCTTTTCTCTGGACTCTCTCAAGCTTCTCCACATCCTTTTTGAATT
>NW_017728914.1:16078914-16089722 GCF_001723895.1 Crocodylus porosus
ACAACAGAAGAATGACGTCCTGGAATTTGCTTGAGAAGCGTCTATAGATGCAAGCCAGCATTTTACTTGCTTTACTAGCAGCATCATCACATTGAAGGCTCATGTTCATCTTGTGATCAATCGTGACCCCCAAGTCCCTTTTGTCCATAGTGCTAGCCAGCATAGCACTACCAAGGCTATAAGCATGCTGCAGGTTTTTCCTCCCAAGGTGGAGAACCTTGCATTTTTTGGTGTTAAACACCATCGTGTTCTCGTCCACCCATTTCCTAAGCCTGTCAAGGTCAGCTTGAATCTCCCTCCTGTCCTCAGGTGTGGACGCTTTACCCCAGAGTTTGGTGTCATAGGCAAACTTGGCCAGTCTGCTTCTGATACCAGTGTCCACATCATTAATGGTATTTCCAAAGTCTTCACCAGGATATATGGTATCACTTGCTACAGCAAATACCGTCTTAATGTTTACATAGAAAAGAAAAGCTACCTGCATAGTATTATTTGTCTTGGAAAGGGATAGGAACCCACAGATATTGGAGGGAGGAAGTTGGTGAAAGGCTGGATGAATGGCCACTGTATGTGCTCCCATTTCATTCTAATGAAAAACAATGCCTAATAGGAAGAAGTTACCATCAAGGTGTACTTTAGCTTATCCAGCTCTCCAATTCACACCCTTACGGAACCTGATTTGGGAGACCAGCAGCCATCAGGAAAACTAATCAATATAGATCCTTCATAAATAGTGATTTCTGGACAACTGGAAACTAGTTAGAGGAAAAGGATATATATATGTATATGTATATCTCCAGATTTCACTGTCTCCCTCAGAATTAACTGTCACCCTCCCCTGAAATCAACTGAAAACAGTTAGTGATGATCTATAACTATTAATATAGAATGTAAATACTCTTACACTAAATTCAGTTCTATAGCAGCTTTACTATCACAGTGGGAACATGGCAACTGTAAAATCGTGCATTAACCTTCACCATGTTTTTTCTTGGGCTTCTAGTCTCTCACATCATAATGGGAATCAGCATTAGAAGTCTGTTATCCCCAATACCACATGTGGGTTGGAATAAAGCTAGCGATCACCTGCCAATATATGCGCGCGGCTACACATTAGTTACACTATAATTAAAGTAGTAAACAAAAATCAGTAAATTGCAGTTTGTCAGACATAAGTAAAAGGAGGATGGCAGCCATAGATTCCAAGGACTAAAGGAAAGTGCAATGTATCTTTATACCTAGTTCTCCAATCTACACTAGTACTAGAATCACTAAAGACAACTATAACTACTGACGTTTAACAGTGACATTCCATATGTTTTCTTCCTTAATAGCATCCAACAGCTTCGTAGCCAGTTTGAACATGCCTCACTTGTTCCCAGGATGTATTGAATGCAGTGTGATATTTCACGAGGAACATTTACATAGTGCTTATGAATCTCATAAAATGGAACTCTTGCTTGAATATCAATATTTATAGCAACATACATACTTCAATAAATATAAAACTTAAAATTTTATTGCAAGACAGTCAATGCAAGTAGTATTTTTTTTATTTGTTGAACAGTAGAATGGCCGATTTAAGAGGATGAAATAGATACATGTACAAACCAATATTAATAACATTTAATATTTACATAAAGTTGGTTAGTTGCAACATTGGAATGGGCTTCAAATGTATCAGACTAACAATCAAATTGACCATTTTGGGGGTTTTCCTTCCCGTCAAGATTAATGGCATGAAATGAGACACCATAGGTGACTAGATTTGAATTTGACATTACTTTCAAATTTCTAATGGAAGAAACTTCTAAATGGTGATATAAAACCTTGTTTAAATAGGAATTATGTAGCATGGAAATAACCCACCGAAACAGGTAGCAGCATGCCAGATACCAGAACCAATCCAACCTCACAGTTACCACAAGAACAGCATCTAAGAACTAAGACTGGGAAAGAGTTTGGTATTTTATGAAGTATGTAGGATCAACACTTAGTACTCGGATTCAGTTAATTTTGACCTGTTTGTTTAAATAGAAATATGTGTTTAAGATCAGAGGGGGAAAGAGTAGGCCCATAAACTTGAAATAGTTTCCTAACTCTAAAACAAAAAAATTAGATCTGATGCTCCATTACTTAACATACACTTTAAGATTGCACCTCTCAAAAACATTACTTCTTTCTTCTTTCCTCCTCCTTTCTTCTGTTATAGTTGCCTTTTTTTGTTGTGTACATAATTAGTTTTGTTTTGTTTTTTCCTCAGAGATACTGGGATAGCATAATAAAGAGGAACAGTCTCTTTTTGTATTTGATGCGTTTAAAAATGCTTCATTGTTTCAGTGTTAATTATGGGATATCTTTAGAAAACTGGCACCTACTGTATGTGTATAACACAATTTATTATTTATGAATTCTGACTCTGTTTTTTTCCCATTATAACTTGAATGGCTTTCAGATAGTTAGCAGTATTTTCTCATCTACATATGGATAAATACTTCTATAAATGTTAATGAGCTTTTTGTGGAAATAATGGCAGAACTGGTTCAATCCATTTTTGTTTTTCAAAGTGTTCAGGGAACACAACTATTTGCTGGACAATACGATTGTGGCAAGCCATTGAGTGAAACTGTGATAAATGATCTGCATGTGATATTGCACTTTCACTAGAAAATTATGTAGGAAACTTCTGTTCTTCTAAGGTGAATGACTGGGTTAGTTAATAGTAGTAGTAGGTGACCTAAGTACATGAAGACTTGAGGAAAGCCAAATAAAGAACAAGTCTTTATGTATTTCTTAAATAGCAATATGATTTCTGGTGTACTTTAGCATTTTTCCTGTTTAGGATTTCTCTAATTAAAGGGCTAGAAAAATCCTCCATGAGTTTCAGTCTACTAAGACCTGAATATTTCCTTTCTGTAGAGATACTTAGCATTTATAGGATCAGACCCCCATTTATACTAATGATCATTGTAACTTTTTTTTTTTCTTCTGTATAACTGCCACGCGGCATTCTCACATTTATGTAACCTTGAAGTCTTGACTAGTAAGCTAAATGAGCGCTTTATATTTTTCTCTGTTGGCATTAAGCTACACATGCACATTTTGTAGATTTTATTTCTTATCTAGAAGTGTTATTTTTGCAGAAATGAAACTTATGTAAAAAGTCTGCCTAGCAATTACTATGTAAAAGAAACTATCCTATCCCTGTATGATCAGCTTATATCATAGTTAGTGTCACAGGGGCAGTCCAACCAACATCTATAAAGAGGCAAAGAAACAGAAAACAGCAGAGACGATGACCAGAAAACTCTATAGGCCTGATCACCCTATAGACCAGTTCTCAGCCTCTCCGTCTGGGCGTACCCCAGCGAAGACAAAGGCCTCAAAAATCCAACAACTAACAACGATTCACCGTGTTACAGTTTTGTACTGTATATCCCACTCATGAGCTGTTGACCAGTTCTGGGACTACGGAGCCGGCAGCCGCACCTAGCATTGGACTAGCTGCACTGTTGGAACGCAAGGGCTGGCTCTGGAACCCTGTGAACCAACGGACCCCCTTTGTATCCAGCACACTGTAACTGAAGAAACATTGGAGACTCCACTCTTTGACTGCCTCTCATCATAGCTTAGACAGCATATCTATGCTCGCTATACTTGTATTTACTGCAGCTTTGTTCCAACTGGCCTCCCCTCTTATTCGTAAGAGGGTGAGGCCAGGTGAGTGAATAAAATCTTTTTGTTTTATCCTATATCTACTCTGTAATAACTTCTATTACTAACATACCATCTAAATGAGCTGTTGACCAGTTCTGGGACTACGGAGCTGGCAGCCGCACCTAGCTTTGGACTAATTCCACTGTTGGAGAGCAAGGGCTGGCTCTGGAACCTCGTGAACCAACGGACACCCTATAAATTAAGAAACATTAACAACTTACTCTAAGTCATCTACTTGTGCCAACTCGGCAAACCTCGAGGGCGGCTATAAAGCTACCTCTAATCCCGCCCCACAAGCCGCGCGATCGCACAGCTCCGCAAAGCCCGCAGCTCCCATAAGCGGTGCTGGAACTGCTAGCCCGGCATTCCGCCACAATCATAAGATTTGGTTTTGAATATATTTACATAATCAGATTCCTGTATGTGCATTAGTTACTTAATTGTTACAACTGGATTATTGTTATTCATTTTTTTTAACAGATAAAGAAATGGAAGGAGGGAAATTAAGTGATTTTTCTGAGTCAGAAATTAGTTATTACCAGGTCATTCCTCCCATGTGTTCCATGTAGAAACCAGCATTCATTAATAATCCATGAATGGAAAAAAAAATTATAAATCACTGGGTTTTTTTGTAATTAACTCAAATAGTTTTCTTTAGCTCTAGAGAGCTTTGATGCTATGGCCTTTATGTTATTCCTTCTTCTCTTGGATTACTATTTTGTTCTGTTCAGTTACCTACACCACACCTATAGCTTTCCACTGTTTGAACACTTGTCAGTTTGTTCCTGTACTACCTAAGAATGGTAATGAAATTTTCATAAGCGTTTCTCTAAGATTTTACTCACTGTGCTGTCAATTAAAATGACTAAATAAAACAATGCTTACAAAACTACCTGTAATAATGCCATTTATTGTTATCAGCAGTACAAATTTGGGATGAAGAAGAATTTCTTCAATCCTTATTATTGGATTATATTTTGAGTTTGTGCTTATTTTCTGCACAGGATTTAGTAAACTTTTTTTTTTTTATGTTTGCTTCACTGTAGCAGAATTCAGGGCTACAACTATACAGGAGTGTACTTTTAAAAGTCTGTAGAATTTGAGAGGAAGAAAAAAGTATTGTTTTTTTCTTGTTTCCTAAGTAATTATCTAGTTTATATTGTTATGTATTCTAATTCAGAAGCAGCTGAGGAGCTGATGTTTCTTCAGCATCCCAAAGGACTGTCAGATTCCCTAATCCCAAGTGGGTTCTAACATAGAGTCTGATAATAGCACATCAGTACTTTGTTTTGTTTCTTTGTTAAAAAGTTTTTCTATAGCCCTCAGTACTTGCTTCAAAGGTACTATAATTTTTTACCATTTTAAAGCAAGTACACGCTGATTTAATAAATATCTAGTAGGGCTGTGTGAAGCTTCAGGTGCTGATTCAATTTGAAGGAGATTCGGCCCGTTTCAGTGGCTGACTCTCCAAATCCAAATCAAATCAGGGGACCAGTTAAAAGGTCTGAATTGATTTGAAGCTCCCCAAATCAATTCAAAAAAGATTCAGAGAGCTTCAGTGATTCAGGCAGTCCCTATCCACTGCAGCAGGGAGCTAGACCCGGAGTCTGAGCTGGTGGGGGTGGGGCAGTGGAGAAAGGGGACAATTGGGAGACCCCCACCAGGCCCTGTCCCCTTCCTAATCCCCTAGGGCCCCTGGACCCATGCCTGCTCCTCCAGCCCTGCCCCACTGGCTGCCCTGCCCAGCCCAGCTCCAGCCCTTTAAGGAAAAAAATGCAACCCGAACTCACCGGCTGCTGCAGTGGCCTTGGGGCTCCTGGGTGCTTGTGCAGAGCCCTCCACACAGAGTGGGGCAGTGGGGGACAGTGGGGATCACCCCTCTGCTGGGAAGGAACCGGTGATTCTGTGCTTTAGGTGGGGGAGGTTCTTAAAGGCCTAAGAGCTGGGGTGGTCAGGACAGCCATGGGGGGGCCGGGACAGTGAGAGGGTAAGGGGGCTCATGGCAGAACCCTCCATGCAGCATGGGACAGCGGGGAGTAGCAGGGATCACCTCCCCAACTGGGCAGCAGCTGGTGAGTGGGGGCTTTTTTTTTCAAAGTGCTAGGAGCTGGCGTGGATGGGGCAGCCACTGATGGGACTGGGAGAGAGGGTGCAGGATGGGGTCTATGTGATTCAGAGATTCAGATGACCGTCTCTGAATCAAAATTGGCTGAATCAATTTGGGGCAGTGATTTGAATCACCAAATCTAATCACTGTCCACCAAATCATCTGAATATGAATCTGAAGTGAAAACTAGCTGCTTTGCACAGGTCTAATATCTAGGAATATCTGACTTTTAAAATCCCTTAGTGGCCACAAGAAAATATTCCAACATGTATACCTTCCCAAGAGAATAACTGAACTCTAATGAAAACTTTGGGGGAAAAAAGTTCTATTGAAACCAGAAAATACAATCCCCCCATAAGTCCAAAAAATGAATACATTCGTCCATACTTTTGCACAAATTGTGTTTGCTTTCAATAAGTATTGAAACGGTATGATTATTTATGCCAAGCATGTCTATAATCCCAGAAGGAACATCATTATGCTAAAGAAAAAGCTTGCAGCCATTAGTAAACATGAAACAACTACATCATGCCAGCTGTGGACCATTTGTACCATGGGTCAATAAAGGTAGCTTTACAGTTATCACAATGCAGGAGGACCTTTAGTGCAGAGGTGATCTCTAGTAGGGACAGACATTACACATTAACTGATTTAAGTGATCAGAAACTAGTTTAAACCTGTACCAGAACAGACATTCAGTGCACATAAACCAGTCTGAAAATAGCTGAACCTGGTTTGAGATTGTCATGGAATGGGGTCCCCAGGGATGGCCTTGATACTCCTATGGCTCCTTGCCCAAGAGGCACCCTCTTTCTCATCCACCATGTTTTGCTAGTACTTTTCATTTAGGGAGGCTGCCTTTGAAATTGCTGTCTGGACACGGTCTTGCTTGACCCCTCTGAAACCTCTGGGTTCTTAGACCCCATGGCATCCCACTTCAAAATGCATGATTCATGGGACACCCTCAGCCTTATGGCTAGATGCATAGCTCCAAACTGCCCCTTTACCACACCCCAAGCCTCGCAGATGGTATTGACGTTGTCTCTCCTGGCCTTTGCTATAACTTGGCCCCTTCTCCTCACTAGGCTCTCCTCAGCCCTGTCTCCATGCCCACACTGATGCTGGGCTTTCTGCAGCCCTGTCTCTGTGCCCTTCACTGGTGCTGGGCTCCCCTCACCCTCCAATCACCATGCCCCTCTCTGGTGCTGGAGTACCCACACTGTTGTGGGCCCCCAATGAGGCCTCCCTCCCCAATACCTTCAGCCCAATCCACTGGTCAAACAGAAACTAAAATCTGAACCCCTGGGCTATAACATAATATAAGCAGTTCTGGGTGTGCTCTGTCCCTTTAAAACATCCAGCTTCTCCCAGCACTAAGTGCCATGTAAGCCAGAGTCTCGGATGATTTCCTGGAGTCCCTTAATCTTACCCGGGGTAGATCAAGCAGCAAAGCCTCTCTTGTGAGCTTCTTCTCTAAGAGCTCCTTCCCCCACAACTGCTGACAGAGAACTCTCCTCCTACTCCCAGCCCTGGGGTTTATATTTGCCCAGGACCCTGCCTCTCCCAGTCAGCTGACTGGGTGCAGGTGCAGGCTAATTTATTTGTTGACCTGTTGCCACAGTAATCTGCACCTGTGGGCTTCTGCAATGCAGTTTATGCAATGTATGTCCCAGACCCCTTGCTGGTTTAAGTTAAACCAGAGTTTGCTCTCTGCTCCAGCCCAGCAGGTCTGGTCCTGCTCCTCTGCTCCCTAGGTGGCGCTCCAACAGAGACTGCAGGTAGAGGAGCATCTGCCTGGCTTGCCCTTGTTCCATTCCCCTCCCCGCACACACACACTCCTTGTTCAAGCAGGGATTGCTCCCTCCCTTCTCTCCAAGCAGGGACTGAAGCCAGCATGTAATATGCAGACTAATGCTGAGAGGTGTCTGTGTAGCACAGACAGGACAGTGTCTGCTTAGGGTTTTTTTTGACCTAATCAACAGGTCAGCTGGTAATGTCCTTCCATTCCTTCCTTGGAAAAAGTTGTTTAAGAAGGGCTTGAACTAATGAGAGAGACTTTTGTTTTCTTGATGGGGTGCTAAATCCTCTGTTATCAGCTCCCTGCTATGTAACTAAATGCTGTGTAACTGCCTGCTGGCTCCCTCCCTGGTCAGGATCAGCAACAATAGGGGAGAACCGTCCCTAATCAGAGCATCCTGCCAGGGCCTGGCCACACCACCCCTCAGCTCATCACTGTCTAAGGGAAGGGAGAGCTTCTCTAGTGCCCCCTAGCTTTTAGCCTGAGCCACTGCAAGCATGTGCCTGCATTTCTTCAGTCCAGCGGGGATGTCTTTACAGTTACAAACTGGTTTAGCCTAGCCAGATTAGGCTAACCTGTGAAGAATGAATCAATTCAGGCTCAGACTTTTTTAATGTTTGCCCATAGCCTA
Source organism: Crocodylus porosus (assembly GCF_001723895.1). Lineage (NCBI taxonomy): Eukaryota > Metazoa > Chordata > Crocodylia > Crocodylidae > Crocodylus > Crocodylus porosus. The sequence continues at coordinate 16,087,168 of NW_017728914.1, forward strand.
AAAGACATTGTAATAGCTAATCCACTAGCTCTAAAATTCATATTTTGTTTTTTAAAACTTATAATAGTGCTAATTTTCTTAAAATAGAATTATAGAAATCTTGATAATGCTGCAAGACTAATGATGTGTAGGAGAGAACAATTGTAACTACAAGAAACACCAGGAGCTGACTACCAGTTGGTCAATTTGTTGTGGCTGAAAAACTATTAGGTATATGAAAATGTTGGGAGAGAAGGAAAGAACTAAAATTAGAACAATAAAAATACAATTGCCACAAGAAATCTCAGCAGATTTGGGAAAGTAGATCTCAAAGTATTGATTTAATTTGAATCTAGAGAGCACTGATACAAGTTAAACTGGAAGCTGGTAAGTCAAATGAAATCTGGAAAGACTTCCGAGATAATTTAAAAAGGGGAAAGTTAGTTGGATTTCCTAAATTCTTACCTTTCTAGGCATCCTTTTCAGGGTTTTTTGTAAAAAGAGAAGCAATGAAAATTATATCTAAGGGAGCTTATGATGCTTCCTTTCAATAAGGTGCTAGCTTGTGTTCTGTCTATTATAAACTCTTTCCCCACCTGACCCTATTTAGCTGCACCGGGCAGGAGCCATGCTCCTAAGCTGCATGAACAGGGAGCGCAAACAGGTGCACTCTTTAGGGGTGCGCCAGAGTTTGCACCAGGGTGAGAGGGCTAGGAGCTTGGAAGCCTGAGAGTTGACTTACCAGGGATCCCTTGGTGGGACGAAGCTCCGGCTGACAAGTGGGGTTCCCACATGGGACAGGGCTGTAGGCAGACACAGCTGATTGTCTGATTGGCCCTGCTGATTGGCCCAGGAAATTTGAACCCGGGCTAATTGGCTGGCCAAAGCAGTTGGCTGAGGATGCCGGAGGGAGGACACATGCCCCTGGTATCCCCCGACTCTTGAAGCAGTGGCAGCAGCACCAGCACCAGCACCAGCACCAGCACCAGCAACAGCAGCACCAGCACCAGCACCAGCACCAGCACCAGCAGCAATTGCAGCGATCTGCAGCTAAGGGACAGGAGGCAATGAGGAGGTAAGCCGGGGGAAAGGAAGTGAGTGGGGCCGGGTGCTGGCGATCAGGCAGGGGACTCTTTCCCTGCCTGACTCTATTTAGCTGCACCAGACGGAAGCCGCACGAACAGGGAACGCAAACAGGCGCGCTCTTTAGGGGCGCGCCAGTGTTTGCGCCAAGGTTCACGCAGGGAGGTGTGCAAGAGGCCGCAGGCAGTGGAAGAGCCAAGAGCTTCAGCAGCAGCAGACAGCAGCAGCAGTCGTCTCCAGGTAAGTGAGTGGGGGTGTGAGCATGGGAGTTGTCACACGGAGTGCAGCTAGGGCTCCTGCCCCACGGCTACCTCCTGGCCCGGAGACACGTGAAGCTTCCATGCAGGTGGGGCTTGGTCCCTGGGGCCAGGAAGGGACACAGAGGCGGGGGCTTCTCTCACCTGTCCCACCTGTGCCAGGATTGTGGTGCTGGAGGGGCAGGTGAGAGAGCTCCAGGCGGAGGTGAGCAGGCTGCGGGGGATCAGGGCCATGGAGGATGAGATTGATGGGTACTTTCTCTCTGTGGAGGGCCTGTCCCCTCAGGCTATCACCTCCCAGGAGTCTGCAGGAGGCGAATGGAGGATGGTCACCTCCAGGGCCAGGCGGCACCACAGGCAGCACATAGCTGCACCAACTGTCACCCCGGTACAACTGGGGAACAGGTATGCGGCCCTGGCAGCACTGGAGGAGACTGGGCATGAAGAAGAAGGCAGGGAGAAAGCTACGCTCTCACCAAGCAAGCTGGCATGCATACCAACTGAGCATCATCCAGTGACCCAGAGGAAGAGACATCAGGTCATCATCATAGGGGATTCCGTCCTCAGAGGAACAGAGGGACCCATCTGCCACATGGACCCCAATGTGACAGAAGTGTACTGTCTCCCAGGAGCCAAGATTGGGGACATCTCAGGGAAGATCCGGCCTTCCGACTACTACCATGGTCTTCACCCATGTGGGAACCAATGATGTGGCCCGGAGTATTCCGGACCAGATCATGGATGACTCCATGGTTCTGGGGGCCAAGCTTAGAGAGTTGGGGGCCCAGGTGGTCTTTTCATCCCTCCTCCTGGTTAGTGGAGGCCATCAGTGGCAGAGCGCCTGCATCCATGAGGTGAACTGGCACCTCTGGAGTTGGTGTCGTCATGCCAGATTTGGCTTCCTGGACCACGACCCTCACTTCAGAGCAGAGGGCTTCCTGGGGCATGATGATCTCCATCTCTCCCCCAAAGGTAAGAGTTTGTTTTCTTACAGGCTAGTTGACTTCTCCGGCGGGCTTTAAACTAAGTTTGTCAGAGGATGGGGATCCACAGGAGCAAGAGAAAACTCAACCAGGTGTAGGACTTGCCCAGGTACATACCAAGGGATCAGTTGTCTCTCGGGGGGGGGGGTGCCCAGGGCTCCCTCAGGGGGATTAAGGTGTCTCTTCACTATGCAAGAAGCATGGGGAACAAGCAGAAGGAGCTTGCTTTCCTGCTTGCAAGTAGTAAAATCGA
>NW_017728914.1:16089907-16091478 GCF_001723895.1 Crocodylus porosus
GGAGGAAGAGCTGGATCTGGAATTCTCCAGGCAGCTGGGGGAGGCCGTGTGTGCAAAGGATGTTGTGGTCATGAGGGTCTAGCCACTCACGAAGGTTCCTGACATGTGTACAGGACCTACACCTTGTGCAGGAGGTACTCATCCCCACTAGAGAAAACACCATACTGGATCTGGTGTTAGCCTCTGGGGGTGACCTGGTTGGGGAGGTGCTTGTACAAGGGAGGCTAGGGGACAGTGATCATGAAATGATCCAGTTTGCTATTCAGAGAAAGGAGGGGAGGGTAACAAGCACAGCGCAAATGCTTGACTTGAGGAAAGCCAACTTCAATGTGCTCAGGGCAGTAGTTAGGAAGACACTCGGAGCCAAGGGTGTAGCTAGTATGGGGGTCCATGAAAGGTCGTTCTTCCTCAAGGAGGCTATCCTTGGGGCGCAGCAGTACGCAATTCCTCTGCACAGGAAAGCAGGAAAAGGGTCCAAGAAACATTCATGGCTGAGCGCAGATATCCAAGTTGGCCTGAGGGCAAAAAAAAAAGCATACTGGCGGTGGAAGCAGGGGGCAGGGAAAAAGGAGGAGTACATCTCCCTGACCCGAGCTTGTAGGGATTTGGTGAGGAAGGCTAAAGCAGCACTGGAGTTTAGATTAGCTTCTGGGATTAAGGATAACAAAAAATCCTTTTTCAAGTATATAGGTAGCAAGAAGAAGTCTTGGGGTAACATTGGACCCCTACAAGGCAGGGCAGGGCAGTTGGTGACGGACGCATGACAGAAGGCAGAACTCTTCAACAAGTTCTTGCCTCCGTGTTCCTGTCTGAGGACAATGGGGTGCTCTCAGGTGACAGCATAGAGAGGCCCAGGAAGGGTGTGAGTCCTCTGACTGTTAGTTCAGACCTAGTTAAGGATTACCTGGAGGGCTTAGATGTGTCCAAGTTGGCAGGCCCAGATGACCTTCATCTGCGGGTGCTGAGGGAATTGGCTGGTGTCATTGCGGTGCCATTGGCACAGCTGTTTGAGGACTCCTGGTGCTCAGGCCAAGTCCTTGAGGACTAGAAAAGGGCCATTGTGGTCCTTATTTTCAAGAAGGGGAGGAAGGAAAAGCCTGGCAACTACAGGCCAGTCAGCCTCACTTCTATCCTGGGGAAGGTCTTTGAAAAAATTATCAAGGGCCACATTTGTGAGAGCCCTGCAGGGGAAGTGATGTTGAAGGGTAACCAACATGGGTTCATGCCACGCCGATCCTGCCTAATTAACCTGGTCCCTTTCTATGACCAGGTAGCAAAGAGCTTAGATGTGAAGGAGGAAGTCGATGTCATCTTGGACTTCCAGAAAGCCTTCGACACAGTGTTCCACCCAATTCTGGTGGGCAAGCTGAGGGACTGCAGAATTGATGAATGCACAGTCATGTGGGTGGCAAACTGGCTCCAGGGGCGCACCCAAAGGGTGGTGGTGGATGGGTCGATGTCGACCTGGGAGGGTGTGGGCAGTGGAGTCCCCCAGGGCTTGGTCCTTGGGCTGGTGCTGTTCAACATTTTCATTAGCCACCTGGATGAGGGTGTGGAGTACAACCTGTTCA
>NW_017728914.1:16092213-16094576 GCF_001723895.1 Crocodylus porosus
ATGATCTGTCTAGGTCCCTTCCGACTCAGTGATTCTATGATTCTATGAAACCTTCTGTTTCAAGATTTGTTTTGCATTTAAAGGAGTCCAGTTATACTATATCCTGTTAATGAATCAGTTTATAATTAACAAAAAACTAATTGCAATTCTTATGGACATATCTGCAATTTGTAATCATGCCAGGTGGATGAATGATCCTATGTGTGTCCATCACATTAATTTAATAAATTAAGAATAAATGAATGAATATTTTCCTTCATAGATAAGGAAAGGTTATTTATTTCTAAAGTTCTCTCTTACTACACATAGTAAAAAGATTGTATCTGTAGCTCATCTTACAGTTCTAACCTGCACATTTCAAAAGAACAATGGAGTGGTGGTAGAATAAGATTAGGTCTCATCAAATATAAATTTCATTATGCTAGCAACAAAAAGCATGTGCTTGGTAGGAATATCAATATTCTTAATCTGCTTTGATACTGCTTGAATTATAGCTATATTAATTTTACTCCTCTTTTTCTCATCTAATTTTGATAAAGGATATGAATTTAATGTAAGCTGAAATGAGAAATTCTTATCCAGTCTTATCGCCCTCAGATTTTTTTTGTAAAAGAGTCAATCTTATTTACCATACTTTTCCTGAAGAAAATCATGCTCTTCTCTGAATTATTCAAAAGTGTGTGTTAAGTGGTCGGCAAAGCTATAGTGCATTGTTTGTGCCTTGGTACTCCAGGCCACTTAAAACACATGAAATTTCTTATATACCAACAGCCACATTTTTCATTGTACACTGGAAAGCATCTGAATAAAAGCAAAGTTAAATAGCATGGTAATATGTCAGCATAGGATCCAGATCTTTTCACATGCAGGTTTCTCTGTAAATGGTGAAAGTAAGCACCCAGCATGACTAGGAATTTTGTCTTTGATTTTTCAGGGAAGAAGATTAGGTCTATAGTGGATATAATAATATCTATGTATTTAATCATCATTTTTAAAAAGGTTTGAAATCTTGAATGAAAGACAGGACTTACATATTAAAACCTCACTATTTCTCTTGGGTTGGATTTAGATTTCATTTTCTATGTTTCTTTATTCTTGTAGATTCTGCCCTCCACTGTAGATTCTTTAGCAAAAACCTTACTAAATCAATTATTTATCATATATAGCACCACTATCCATTCTGTTGCACAGGCCTATAATTTGTTATTCTGCACAAGCACTCTTCCTAGACCTACATGTTCAGGCCATTTATAAGTAACTTGCCAATTGTTCAACAAGAATGATGGAGGGGAGCAGGCATGGATGGGGCCCTATGCCCCCACCATCCAGGCCCAACCCCCACTTCCTTCCTGGTCTGGGCCCACTCCCAGTGGGCAGTGGTGAGGAGAAGGAAGGACTGGGCCCAGGCCTGATGGAGGGGAGAGCCAGGTCCAAAGAGGGGAGAAGCCGGGCCACCACAACGTGTGGGGTGGGACAGCAGCAGGCCTGGGCCAACCTGGCAACAGCAAGGGGACAGGAGTGGGGGAGGGGCTGATGTGGGGTGGGGGGGATGAGTGGGTCTGGGCCTGATTGGGGAAAGGAGGCCCACACCTCCCCTCCCCACACTGCTGCCATGTCAAGCCGGGCTCGCTGCTCCCCCCACATGGCCACAGCAGGCCAGCTTCTGCACCCCCCCTTGAGACCAAATCTCCCTCACATCACCTGCATTAAACTCAATCCCAGGCCCACTCCTCCCCTCCCCCCCGCTGTATTGGCCAAGGACTGCTCCTGTCCTCCTCCTGTGGTGGGCTTCCCCCAAACCCGCATGCTGGGTCCGCTCCTCTCCCTTCTCCTTATGCTGGGCCCAGGCCCACTCCCCACCTTCCACTTGGGGTCCAGGACCATTCCCCCATTACCAACCATGGCAGCATGTGCAGGCCCACTACCCGCTACCCACCGATGCTGGGGCTGGGGCTGGGCTGCTCCCCGCTGCCACTTGGGGTCTAGGCTCACTCCACCCCAAAGTGCTGCTGGCCTCAAGGTGCAGGGTGGAGGGGGTGAAGGCAGCTCCTTCCCCTCCATGTCAGGCTCACTCCTCCCCTCATCACTGCTGCATTGGCCCTGCAGGCAGTGACAACAGAAGGGGGAAGGAGCAGGCCAAGGCCAGTGCTAGTGGCTTTGTCCCCACACTGCTTCCCAACCCCGCTGCCTTGCCCCTGTGCCTCTGCCACTGTCACCTCCAAGGAGCAGGTTGGGGGGCAAGGCTAGCTCTAGTGTCCTGTTTCCTCCCTGCTCCATCATTGCCACCTGCAGGGAGCGGGGGGGTGGGGGGGACAAGGCCATTTCATCCACTCCATTGCCACCACCTCCACGGAGCAGGGTGC
>NW_017728914.1:16094676-16097647 GCF_001723895.1 Crocodylus porosus
GCACTTGCCTTGCCCCCATCCCCACTCCATCCCCTGTGTTCCCATCACCATGGCGGTGGGCTTCCACTTGTCTGAATGTTTCTTTGTGCTCTAATTGTCTGTTTGCCAATCAGAGCACAAATAAAGTATTACAGACAAACACACAGACAGATATAGGCTTTTATAATATTAAAACAATGATTTTTCTTACATGCAACATCTAAAAACTGTTTTACGCCATATGTACAAAGCCTGAATCCTCATTTAAGTCCTTATTGTTTCCCGTATAGAATACAACAAATTCCTTTTTTCTGTCCTTGACAGATCTGGCTTCTCTCAGTCTATTCAGATGCTAACAATGCTATTGTTACAGTCATCTTATCTTCCTGATTCGAACACATCAGTGCTTTCTTTGATCTTTACACTGACTACCTTACACAAGCAGAGTGGACTGTGTGTGATGAGGGTACTTTTTTTCCCACTGTTGCTCTCACTTGCAGCCTCCAGCTTTTAAGGACTAGGAAGTTCTAATTCAGAGGCTATATCTCTAACTCCCATGCTCAAGAGCTACTGATGCCCCTTTCCTTCAAAAATTTATCTAATCCCTTTTTAAATCTAGCTAAATCTTCCACAACATCTGATAACAATGAGTACCACACTTTAATTACATGCAGTGTGAAAAATAACCTTTTTTTGTTAAACTTTCTACTTAGTAGTTTCATTATGTGACCCCTAATTCTTATATTGTGAGAGAGTAAATAATCAATCGCTATTTATTTTTACCATTTTGTATTTTGTAAACCCTTATCAAGTCCCAGCTCAACTCTTTCCTAAACTGCATAGGCAGCGCCCCTCTTCAGTTTCCCAACATGAGGAAGTTCTTCCATATCACTCATTAGTGATCCTGTTGCACATCTCTGTACCTTTGCTTGAGGTATGGGGACTAGAACTGCACACAGTATTCAACATGTTGACATGCCATGGATTTCTCAAGGGGCATAAGGATATTTTCTGTTTTGTTTACAATACTCTTCTTAATTGCTAATTTACCTCTTCATCTTCTTCATTAAATACAGGTAATAATCTGCTTACTTTGAATGAATTTATCCCACTAGCTTGATGTAGTCACTTATCACAATATTGATTTCAACCTTTGCACCAACCATTTCCTAGTTTTTATTACATATAAGCCAACTTCTCCAATACTTATTTCGATACTTACTCTCACACCCACTTTTTGCATTGAAAAAGCACAAAGGTATTTTTTGTGAATGTTTACCTTAAATTTCTAAACAGAAAATCAAGATATGGAATTTGGGCTTGAAAAAATATTTATCAAGGAATTTTAACACCCAAAACACTTTATCCTACCAGAAGCACATATATTTTAATTGTAGAGAAAAAATAATTGCACAGAGTAGAGGCAGTGATTGAATAATTAAACAATTTAAGGTAGGTTTTGAAGGATAAGTATTTGATAGGGCCACGCGAAGCTTTGATCCCTGATTCAATTCAGTGGACATTTGGCCTTATTCAGTGGCTGAATCTCTGAATCTGAATCAAATCAGAAGATCCTTTAATCTCTCTGAATTGAATCAGAACCCTCCAAATTGATTTGGAGAGATTTGGAAAGATGTGGCAATTTGGCCTTAGAGACAGCTTTAAATGTTTTTTCTACATACCTCTAGGTAGCAGGCAGCTCATGAGTGCTATGATGCTGGGGCAGATGGAGTGTCCCACAGAATCATGGGGGGCTCCCCAGCACACTGGGAAACAGACCCAGAATTAGACCAGAAGCACTTCTGGTCCACTTCTGGGTCTGCCTGGGAGCACACTGGGGGCCTCCCTGCACATCCCCCTGGTTCAGAGAGTGGTGCTTCCTGGGTTGGGGGGGGGCACCTGGGGTTCCAATTGCCAATTGCCAAGCTGGGGGAGCATGGAGGGGCCCCTCCTGCATGCCGAGCAGGGGGAGCATGGAGGGGCCCTCCTGCATTCACTGCTGAACATGTGGAGGCCCCCGTGCACTCCTGTGGGATGCTCTATGTACCCCAGCGTCACAGTGATCATGAGCTGTGCCTGCTACCTCAGGGTATATAGAAAAAACTTTTAAAGCTGTGTCTATGTCCGAATCACTGATTCTCTGAATGAACATTGAATCTTCAGATTTGGATTCAGCCAAATTGAATCAGGGACAGTGATCCAAATCAACAAATTGAATCACTGTCCTTGACTTGGGCTAAATCCAAATTGAATAGGGCCCACTTCCCACACCCCTAGTATTTCAAGCCATTTGAAATATTGAGTATTGAAGGCATTTAAAGTATTGAGTGTCTACTTCAACTATATCTGCCTAACTGTATGATACTATCACTGTCATTTCTGGAGAGTTTTGAAGAGACAACTAAATATAAGGCATATCATGAAACAACAGGCTGTGACTTAGGGTCTTATTACACTGTGAGGCACACAAATACTGACTGGTGTTAGTCCTAGCTCCAGTTTGGAGCAGTCACACTTCAGACCTGCTGCTGGACTGCTACCCTTCTCCAGGCTGAGCCCAGCCCAGACAGCAGCAGACAAGGCAGTAGTGGTTGGACAGGCAAATTAACCCTTACTTGCCTGTTCCCACCAGACAGACAGTATGGACAGTCACAAGTAAGGCGGAGTGGGGAAAACAGGGGCCAGTGAAGGATGGGGGTCTTTAAGGTACTTATACTAAGGTGTAGCTTAGAGTAGCTATACCTTAGTGTAACAGGATTTGAGTAATATGGATCAGAGATGGCCTACCTTGGAATATCTTTGAGCAGCATAATGAGTAGGGCTGTGTGAAGTTTCAGGTGGTGATTTGATTCGGAGGTGATTTGGCTCAATTCAGTGGCCAAATCTCTGAATCTGAATCGAATCAGGGGACAAATTTAAAGATTCAAATCAATTCAAAGCTCTCCAAATCTTCAGCAAAGATTCAGAGAGCTTTGATGATTTGGACAGTCCC
>NW_017728914.1:16098173-16116021 GCF_001723895.1 Crocodylus porosus
GGGGCTCGAGCAGATTCCCCCACGTGGCTGGGGCAGTGGGGGGCAGTGGGGATCACTCTCTGCCTGGCAGCACCTGCTTATTTTCCCCCAAGTCCCGGGAGCTGGGGTGGGCAGGGTAGCCATTGCTGGGCTGGGAGAGGGGCAGGGGATGGGCCGGGCCTGGCCTGGCTGATTTGGAGATTTGGAGATTCGGCTGAATGGAATCAGGACAGTGATTCGAATCACTGAATCCAACCACTTCACCTCTGAATTGGCTGAAATTGAATCCAAAGCAAATACTAGCTGCTTTACAAAGGCCTAGTAATGAGTACCTAAAATAAATTTCAGGTGTTAATATGTGGACAAACAAGGAGTTTGGGCTCCAGGAGCCACTGAAAATTACCATGTAACAAGGCCTTATGAGATTCAACAGAACTATCTGTCATGATTGAACTTTAATGAACCGTTGTAGCTTCCCAGTTCAGAGCTACTCTATAAGCTAGAGACTGGTGCAATTTGGACATCCCTAGAAGCTTGCTGTGTAGGGTATGGTAGGTCTCTTTGACTGTTCACATGAACAGTAACTCTGTTAAGTTATCTCCGTGCTGTGTATTGCAGCCTTATCCTTCCCTCCTCTTGTCTTTCAGAACGTTCTCTCAATGGAACGTGTAGCGTGGTCCTTGGGATCATAGAATCATAGAAAGTTAGGGTTGGATTGGATCTCAGGAGGTCGGCTAGTCCAACCCCTCAAAGCAGGACCATCCCCAGCTAGATCATCCCAGCCAGGGTTTGTCAAGACCAGGCCTTAAAAACCTCCAATCATCTTTCTAGGTAACCTGTTCCAGTGCTTCACCACCCTCTTAGTGAGAAAGTTTATCTTAATATCCAACCTATACCTCCCTTGTGCCAATGTGAAACCATTGCTCCTTGTTCTGTTATCTGTCACCACTGAGAACAGTCTAGCGCTATCCTCTTTGGAACCACCCTTCAGGTAGCTAAGGGCTACTATCAAATCCCCTCTAAGTCTTCTCGTCTCAAACTAAATAAACCCAGTTCCCTCAGCCTCTTCTCTTAAATCATCTGCCCCAGTCCCCTCATCACAGTTCCTACACCAGTGCCATACTGAACCAACATAACTAGGGCTTTTAGTACCATTTTATGCCAGTTTGATCCTTTTATGAGACATAAATAGCTCAGAGAAGAGAGATTTTTTCCCCCGAAGACTGGAGGGAAGATTATTGTGAATGAAAAGAAAATGAGCTGGCTGTATGAAATCAGAGATGCAGGGTGGAATAGTGAGCCCAAAGACATAAAAAAAATCAGTTCAAAATTATCATTAATAGTGAGGAAGAAGAGGCTTTGTCATGAGCTATTTGACACTGGGGGTTATATAATCCATAGGTTCATGGGAGAGCACAGGCGCTGAATGAAATAGACTTTTCTAAATCTTTTTGGTTCTGAAGTGATTTTTGGCATATTAAGTCTGAGCTCCATATCTATACAGTAGAGGCAGGACTAATGCTTCTTTTTTTCTGTTTCACACTGTAAGCTAGATGTGGGGTGAAGTCTCTTAGTCTGCATACATAGTACCTGTTACAATAGGTTCTAGTCTCAGGTGGGGAATTTGAACACCAGAATGAAAACATAAATAAAGATTTCAGCAAAAATATTTATTGACTCTATTTATTGATATACTTATGTGATTTGATATGCTGCCTTTGCCAGCAAAGGCTCAGGGAGGCTTACAGCAAGGGAAACAGAACAGCTTTAGAGGACAATAAGAAACAATAAAATAACAAAATAAAGCACAGATCCAATAAATAACATCTAGGCCTCACTTTAATGGCTAAATTCCTGCCCAAGCAGAAAGGTCTTGCAGTGCTTCTGCAAGAAGTCCACGCTCAAGCTTTGGCTGGCCTCAAGGGTGGGGGGAATTTCAGAGCTGAGGAGAAACTTCTGAGAATGAACTCCCACATGTTTTTGCCAAGTGAACTCAGTATACTAATGGTATTGGCAGGAGGTTGCTCTTGGCTCACCAAAAGGATTGTGATGGGTGGGGCACAGGGGAGAAGGAAGTCCTTTAGGTATGTGGGTCCCAGACCACTTAGGGCTTTATAGGTCAAAATGAACAATTTGAATTGATCCTGGAAAGCCAGAACTTGTGAAGATGCCAGAGGACTGGAGTGATGTGCTTCTGGTGATCCACCCCTATCAGAAAGTGGGCCACCATGTTCTGCATCAGCTGCAACCTCCTCATGGTTTTCAAGGGTTTGGGGGGCTTCATACAGTAGTCTAGCCTTCAAGTTCTGAAGGTATGGATGATGGTTCATCATAATCTGAAATGAAGGGTCACAGCCTTCTCACCAGATGAAGTTTGTAAAGGAGCTTCAAGACACTGTTGCCACTTGAAAATCCAGGTTCAATAGAGGAACCGGGAGCCCTATAAGGCTGTGACCCTGAGTGACAAGGGGAGGCTGAATCCCATCAATGATAGGTGTCTCAGCACTTCATGTCCCCCAAGACATGTGGTCTGCCTTTGCAAAACTTTCAATTAAACATTTCTTTGGCAAGTCCTAATGCAGCAGCAGCCTGTACCATATTGAGCTTGAATTTATCTTGGCAAGCCAACAGTGAAAGCTCTTCACTGGAATAGAGCAGGCCATCCTTTACTGCAGCATATCTCTGTTGAGAGCAGAAAAAACTGACACCGAGTCCACTAAAATGTCATTTTGCTTGCTACTTCATGTTTGCTTTGATGATAGCATAACTTTACATGTGAAGGTTACCTTTGATTCTGTATTGAATAACCAGTAAAGTCTCTGTTCAATAGAAAACTTCTATTCCTCCTCAGTCAGCATTGAATTCTGCTTTACTCGCTCATGGTGAGTCTCACCTTAATCTGTGAACAGTCCTATTAAAACAATCAGACTTCTGTTACATCCAGGAGTGCAGAACATGTGTAAGTTACTATTCAGACCCGGTATGGCTAGCACGGCCCTGGATGTTGGACAGTGTTTGATGAGAGGGTACTTTTCTTCTATTCCTCTAATTATGCCAAGTGAGAATAAGGTGCAGATCTCATAATTGAGGCATATTCTCATAATTCAGGCAATGTTCATAACATCCCAGAGGATTTTCTCAGTTTGTATCACTTGACTCAGAGGACTAATTGCATTACTGAGAGAGGAATATTTGCTTCTGAACTAATGGGTACTGTCCATTGACGGAAAAAAGATGCCAGTTTCTCCTCCACCCAGATGTACATCATGTGTTTTCAGAGTGCCGAGCAGGTGTAAAATGCAGAAGGCAAAAAGAATCTGGAGGTCAACTGAGCTTGAAAGAAAAAAAAAAAACCTCAGACAAATGACAATCTTGTTAGTAATGTCAACCTATTAAGCTTCAGAAAATCAAAGGTCTGCTTCTGGGCTGAGTTCCATAGTGAATCATATGAATTCTATTTAATGACAAAAAAAATCCAAGATAAGGCTCTGATAAACCTTCTTAACCCTTCTTGCTAAGTGGAGGAGACTGAAAAGAGAATGGATGTGATAACTGATATAGTCCAGTGTACACCCCCCCCCCCACAATCTTGTAATTCAGTATGAACTGTCAGGTAACCTGTCTGGACCAAGAAAGTCCCAGATATGATATACTTCTTAAAGGAAAATTGCAAAAGAGAAGTGGTAGCTGTTGGGAAACAGATACAGTATTTCAGGTAGAGAAATAAAAGTTGATACTCTTCTCCCTTCTCTTCTCTCTTCCTCCACCCCCAGCCCCAGGGCAATACATCTACTCCAAAAGTGAAATTTGGTACCACAAGTCTTAAAGGGTTTTTTCATCTGTAAGCGGGTGACTTGTCTTATGTTGAAGTCAAATGGTAGAAGTGTTTAGAGGATTGGTGCCTAAATCATTATTATATGGTACAAGGCCATTGGTGCTCAACCTCCAACCCATGGGCCAGATTTGGCCCATGGAGCTGTATCCTCTGGCTTGTGGGGCTCCCCCCCCAGGTCCAAAAAGTTGGCAGTTGGAGAAGTAGTGTCATTGTTAATTGCTACTTCCTTACTGCCAAACAGAATTAGGGAGAGCCCTGTGGACCAAATGATGTGGCCCTGTGAGCTAGATCACCAGTCCATGATGAGGCAGACACATGAGGTCACTCTGCAGCTGGATCCTGGATCTCACCTGTTTACTAACCCCACTCACAAAATCTAGCCTGCAGACCAGTGCTGTGTTGTTTACCCAGCCTGCAGAGCCAGAAGATTGAGCACCACTGCTTTAGGTGCTCAATCAAAAATTAAGCATTTTAGAAAAGCAGTCAGTATTTTTGCACATCTTCTGCACGCCATTTTAGTAAACTAAACACAAGGATACTGTAGAGCTGAGTGCAGCAATTTTATTGAAAAAGTCCACTTGTGTGTGCAATTCCTTTATTAAAAGTTTTCAAATACATTGGACAAGGAGCAATTGATGATCAAGATTTAATTATACCTTTTTTATACATATTTTATTTCCAAAACTATACAAACATTGGAAAACTTTTCTTGTTCCTCCATATTTCCCAGAATTCTGTAGTGACAACGTACATATATATCTCCCACTACAAACCGCAAACCTACTTCCTTTGAGTTGACATTTTACATCTTTGACAATAAAAAAATGTCAGTAATATTTACATGTGCTTAAGGTTGCATAATTGAGCATCATACAGGTTCTGAAAACCAGTTGCTAAATGAGTTTCAAGAGTCACCCAAATGAGTTGAATGGTTTTAAATGCACATACACTACACATATGTGATTTATTAGCAAAGACTCTCCATTCCCTTTTATGATTTCAGGGTTATCTATAAGTTGTATGCTAGACATGGTATGGGTCAGTATTTTAATAAAGGTACTCACAGAGTGAAAAGCAGCACTGACGACTATTGATGATCAGAAAAATGAGTGGAGAATTGAATGTGTGTATATGACACAAATTAGGATGTTCCAAATGAACCTGAAGTTTGCCAGAAAAAGAAATGTTTATTTGTTACAGATCTGTTTCCCATCCTTCTGGCTAATTTAAATGGATTGTGTATTCCTTAAATTACCTTGCAAAGTTCAATCTTAATGTGGGAAAGAATCACTGAAAACGAAGGTATTGAAAGTCTACAGCAGATCTTGCAATGTTGAATAACGTTGAATAATTGGAAATTCAGCTGAGACAAATTATCACTGAAAAATAAAGAATAAAACAGCAGCAAATACATAGAGCTAATTTTGCTTTGTAATCTAAGTATTATATTGGGCATACAAATTGTTCTGTCTACATGTTGTTTGTTTGTCCCTTTAAGACTTCTTTAATATCTTACATGAAAGCGTTGTCTGTTTGAATCCTCCATGCATGAGAGAGAGGGGCAATTCTGCAAGGGAAAAAAAAAAATCCACATTTTGATCATAATAGCATAGCCAGAAACACAAAATAAAAGACAATACTTTATGGTACCTTTGCTGCATTTATTTTGGCTCAAAAAATATGCATGCACTAGACTTTAAGTACTACAAGGTACTGAAATATTTACAACATTGTACATGTGCTCTTAAAGGGAGGGGAGAGGGAAAAGTCTGCTTTTATTAGTGTGGGAGGGGAAGTTACTTTTCTAATCTAGTAACACTTATTTGAAGTGAGAGATGACTCTTCCAAAAAGAAAAGCAGAGGACAATGTTATAGCATATTTATAGCCAATGCTTACAAACTGTACAGTACTTTACCTTGGAATTCTAGCTTTGATCACTTATGATTGAAGTGACAATATCCCACCATTAATCACAGTCACCATATTTCCACTGTCTCAATACTGCTCCATTCCAGCTGGTAGAGCTGCATATTAGCTGTTTATAGTTCCTTATTTCAAATCACTTAAACATACTCAACAGTGATGTTTAAATCACAATAACTGTATGGTAGTTTTGGACAAACAGTATGATATAGTTGATGTTTACTGGGTTTATGGCACTATAGAATTCAGACCACTATAAAGTGTATCAGAAATACTTTAAGTGGACTTAAAAAGGAAACCATCTCTCTAAGAAATTTAGTGAGTAAGGCTTGTATCACCTATTTCTATTCTGATTTTAAAGGTAAAGGTAGGATACCCAGTACACCAGGTTAAACAAGCAGAAGGCAGTTGGAAAGAATATACGGGCATAAGAGTCCATTTTGGCAATGCGGATATGTATTCTTCCGTGTCGCCATGCCCCTGTTCGGCAATCCTCAAAACAGCAGAAAAAACTGGCACAGTCCTTGCCATCAAGACACTCATACCCATACTCTTCATCCCTTTCTTGGAGGTGTGTAGCATTGTTCATTTGAATAGTTGCTGATCTTGGTCGGATATCAATTGTAGGTGCCTGTGGTAAAGGAGTGGCAATATATGGGAGGGGGAAGGGGAATACAGCATTATAATCTTCATAAGAAAACTTTCTATACACTAATGTTCAACTTGTGCAAATTATGGTTTTGGTTTAGGCTAAATTCCTAAAGAATTAGGTGTTCTAATCATTTTAAATCTTTAAAAATACAGATTGCAAATATTGTAATTGCAAATATATTGCAAGTATATATACTTAAATTTTATAGATAAACAATGAAGATTATTATTACGGATTAATACCTATGGAAACATAGATGTCAAATAAGCTAAATAAATTCAGAGCCAATAAGCTAAACATTTGAGGTTAAAGGAGACATTCAGAAATGCAACTAAATGGCATTTTGAAATCTTCCTTTTAGTAGCTGGTTGATAGAGGATGGTGATTTTTGGTGTTGCACATGAAAGGAATTACGATAACTGGAAATGCAGGATTTTCTTAAACACAGTTGGTTTACATGCTAATGCATAGGCAAATGTATATAATTTGCAGAAAAAAGCAACTGTGTCTTCTGAACAGAGAAGGCTAGAGGTTCTCTGCAATACTCTCTGCTAGTTTGCATTTATTAATACATGCAGCTCAGCATATACTACTGTTCACCATCTAGAAGCCTCAACACGTCCAACACTGTAAACAGTAGCAGTACATGTATTTCTGCAATGAGTTGAGCTAATTAAGCATTTAAAGCTATGTTGAGCGCTTGGTGAACATTGACAGGCATGGCATAATGCAAACTACAAAAATTCTCACTGACACTGATACCTTGCCATTTTTAAAGACAAAATAAAATTACAGCATTTTTATTTCCACAAAATATGTAAATGTTATTAGCTTTACATTTAGGCATTCTTCCCCCCCCCGCCAAAAAAAAATAACAAAACAAAAACTAAAAACCTAAATCTCTGCATTTCTGAATGGATATTGGATTTAGGTGCAGTATACAGCTAGCTATATTCACTAATTTGAATAACAAGAGTATGTGGATCCAGTGATAGCATTAGAAAATGTATGCATTTTAAACCCTTTCAAAACTCTGACAATAAGCATGACAAAGCACTGGAGTTAATTATGATAGAATTTTGCTCAATGCTAGAACAGAATTAAATTTATTATTTTAAACTAGATTACAAATCTAAAGAAGGCATCAGAGTTGAGTTCTAAAAGGGTGTATTGCAGGGTTTTGGTGTAGCTAGTGGTATTGGATCCCATGGGCAACTGAGCAAGAGAGCAACACAGGTGTCTTGAACACGTTAAGCTCTCTTAACTCATGTGATCCAACAATGCTGGTAACTGTTGAACTTAATATAAGTTCAAAACCATAGTGAGTCAGTGGTAGGGCTGCTGAATCAACTCTACAAAATTATTTAGAAATCTGTAGCCATTCTACTAATTTAAGAGGGTACCTTGAGTAGAATGTTATGATGTCTAATTAAAAAAAAAATCATTTAAGCTCTAATAGTTAAATTCAGCAGTTGCATGCAGTGAATTTCCATTCCAAAAAACTTTATACCTTGAAGGAAAACATCCGAAGAAGCTTTCATTTTGTAGACAGAAAAGAGAATCAGAATTTTTAAATTCAAAAAAGAAAGAAAGAAAAGGGAGAAAGAGACAAAAAATAATATAAAGATACTTTTCTAAAACATAGTAAGTCAAAAAGAACTGAAAACATAGAAAGATAAAGGCAGGAAGGCTATTAAATAAGGATCTATTGATATAAGACAAGAAAATTTCTGTCTTAGTGACTTGTAATTAAAGGTGGATGAAAGGTGCACAACACAGAACATTATTTCAATTTTGTCATAGTCTGAAGGGATTAAAAACTGGCATTTAAGATGGTATATTTGGATACATGTTTTAGGTCAACATCTTGGCTCTTGTAAATTCTCTCTTCAATACTCCACCCTATAGCTTTTTGTTTCTTAAGATCAGCCCATTGTTATTTCTGTCATATGTACTCTACTCAACAGATCTAAATAACCCAGTCAGGGCACAGTGCTAATATGGCTAAATTTTTTCCTCTGCAGAAGATAACTCATTTCTACACTTATTCTCTTGTGCTGTGCATTGTAAGCTAAAGAGAAAGCTGTCAAAATGCCCAAAGTTTTTAGTGCAGTAAGTCCTATTGCCTTCATATCATTTCCTTAGTTGTATTTGAAAATCAACCCATGCAAAAGTAGACCATTTGTGTATTCTGCAGTGTGCAAGTGCGTGTGTATATGTTCAGGAAATAGAATCTGATAGATTTTTATTTCTTTTCTTTTTTGTTACTATCACCACCTACTCATAGGTTTTGTTGTCATAGGAGGAGGAGAAGTTGATCCTTTTTGAAAAGTCAAGGAACAAGCCTGGCTGGAACAAAATAGTCTGCAAATGCAGAGACAACAAGGGGATTTTTAGTATTTTGTATTATGGCTGTAGAAAGGTCTGTTATTGTGTACTTGTTCCTCCCATACCAGAAAGCATTAATGAAATCACTTTCTAAAGGAAAGAAAATAGAAAAAGAAAGTAGGTGAGAAAGGCTACAAGGAAAAATAATATAAAGAAGCAATGAAAAGGAAAGAGAGAGAGACAAGGGGAATTTGCAAGAAATACAATTTCACAGATTGAAACTAGAATAAAAATAACAACCTAAGAGATCTGAATTCTTGACTTTAGATTCTTCACTCCCCAGTAAGTAAGGGTACTTAAAGACAAAATAAAATCAAATAAATCTATATGAAAAGCTATGGGAAACATTTGTATTGTGATCATGAACTTTTAAAAATATGGGGTGGGGGGATGGTGAGAACAATACAAACCCAATATTAGACTAGCCATTTTTTTAAGTATGCAATAAAGAGCTCATAATTTCTGTAGCACAAGCAGGAACCTACTGTGTGTACATTGGCAGAAAGTATCACCCGAGAAAGGACAGGGATATTGATGATTCTCATAAGAGTGATTCTATGTACTGTACTTTGAAATCATGATGTTGATTATAGCTGTAACTCAAAAATACTTTGGCTAGATAGATCCTGCCAGTAAGAAATGGCTTTCTGGGCATTGGTACAGTTATAAATATATCAATTATACATTCCCAAAGATTGAATGAGTTTGCATTCTTATTTACCTCTTATTTCCACTTTATATCTATAGCACAATCTAATAAAAGGTTTAACATATAGTGAGCTTTAACTATTACCTCAAAACATATAATTCAGATTTATGCATATCTATTTAATGGTAAAACAATACATACTGGGTTTTTCTTCTTTTTATCTTTATCCTTGCTTGGTTTTCTGTTGCTGACAAAGTAGTGCAAGGTCCCATATTCCACCAGTGCAGAAAAAACAAAAATAAAGCACACTGACACAAAAAGATCCATTGCTGTCACATAAGAGACCTTGGGAAGAGATTTACGAGCAATAGTACTGAGGGTGGTCATTGTCAGGACAGTTGTAATACCTGGGAAAGGAAACAGAATTGAACAAAAATATCACTATTTTAGGTGACAAAGTAATTCTGTCACTTGTCTCATGCTCACTAGTTTTGAAGGATACCCTGAAGTGCTGACATAGTGACAGTGTTGAAAAGCAGCATCCTGAGCATGGAGAGGCTTGTATACTCAAGTGAGAGCCTCCAGGGAGCAACAGAAAATGCAAATTACAACGCATGGTTTCCTGTAAAGGATACTTAGGCTATAACCCCTACATGAACACTGCGGGGCAAGGGGCAGAAGGACAGACATAAACATATGCGCACACACAACTTGTCAACAGTTCCCCCAGACTCAGAAAAATAAAATGTCCTCAGAAACTCTAACCATTTTTAGATCTGAACTTAAACCCAATTAAGTTTCTTTGTTGCTGTGGTATATTTTCTTCATTTTCAGCTTCTGGGGAGCAACGTAAGTGCCAATCCCAAAATATCCTAAGAAAGGTGACATTACAAGGAGTAGAAATGCCTGAAATCTCACAAGAGAACATAAGAAGAACATCAAATCAAACTGAATTATATCAATTATATATGCCATGATGTAGAGTCATGGCATATATAATTGTCAGTTGAGATTTTGGTCATGACCCTGAAACAAATATCCTTGAGTCTTAATAAAACAGACCCAGAACTTAATTTTTAATGTCACCTGTAATGTCTTCGTTGATCTCTCTAATGTCAGCAAAAAGCCAATACTTCTATTTAATGTTTCATTTAAATCTGATATTTATTAAAATGAGGGACTAAGGCTGTTAACAAATGGCACATTTATCCCAGGAATAAACCATTTTATCCCAAGACAAAGTGCAATCATACAGGTATCCATGTTCTTTGTCCTAGGATAAATTCTAAAAAGTTTCCCAGATAAGAGGTAGTAACATTTCATCCAAGGCTATTACAAAATACATCTGTACACTTACCCTGTAACTGTATTACTGTTACCCTGTAATTGCATCACTGAATCAATGGCAGAAAAGTGCCACTACTTTCAGCTGCTCACAAAACCCTGGTTATGAGGGTGACATACATGTATCAATCCAGGGATATATTTGTTGCAGGACAAACACTGGCATAAATTATCCAGGGACAAAAACAATGTCTTTCCAAATTTAAGAGCCCAATTCAAAATGTATGGATGTTTGTGGATAAACTTTCATTGACTTACGTGGGATTTGAAGGTAATTTTTATAACACTGACAGACTGACTAGCATATATAGTGCAGTGCAAATTTCCTCATATAATTGTGCCAATTCATCATAACTGTCACCAATCCATTGTCTTTGAAATTATGGCATGAATCTTAAAAAGTCATTGAAAGGTCAGAATTCCTATGGGAATTCTAGTTGCAAGCCTAGAAAACAGGACCACTATTCCTATCAATAAAGACATTACAGAAAAGAGACACAATCCAATTTTTTTTATGATGACAGGATTTTAAAAATATGTATTTTTAAATGCTACATTGAACATCAGTATTGATCACCAACTAAAAAGTGAATGTATTATGTTAAGGCAAGGAGTTTATTTTATATACTACTAGAAAGGGGAAGGGGAAAAGAAATTTACGTATAGAATCTCTGCCGACCCTTGTAAAGCCAGAGGTTAGATTGTTTTCTCTACCAGAATGTCAGCTGTGATCCAAAGCCTGACTTAGAAATTTTGCTGAAAAAAATACTAATTTGTGCCACAAATTGTTCCCTTTTTACTCTTTTTGAGCTTCCAGTGCACTAGACCCAACCTCAGAATTTAAATCCAGGTGTTTAGAGTTGAAAAATAGGTTCTTATATTGTACTCTATGACCTGTTTCTCAGGAATAAGGTTAGTTTTATTTATGTTCGTTTATTTTAAGATCAATCCATGAAGAAGTGACTAATTGTAATTAATTACACATGATACCTTTCATAACACCATATAATAACAAGTGAAATAATGCCACCAAGTTCATTTAATGTTAGGCCCAGAGGCAACATTTGACCTATGGTCCAAAAGGTAAAAAATCAGTGCCGCAAAACAGAAGTCTGACATCTATGTTACCATGAAAGAGCACATTACAGAGTTAAGCTGAATTTTTATTCAGACATAAAACTCAAATGCAGCTATGCGCATCCTCTTTATGCCCATATAAATATTGATCATAAACCAGATTCAGCCACTGTTAATTAATGTTTGACCACAATGAGAAGGCAAAAAAGGAATTATTGAATTTGAATGCAGCTGGCAGAATTTAGCCTCACTTGATCAGTGATTTATCTGTGAAATTCCTAGTAGGAGCAAAATTAAAATTTGCAGCCTTTCAGACCATCTCGTTTTATATATATAATACCATATTTACTTGAATAGATGACCCCCAAATAATGAGATTATTAATTAAATAACAATAATTTCTAATTATTGAAGTTTTGCCTTGAATTTGTCCCTCTCCCACACTTACGGGAGGGAAAATAAATCTGAGGGATAACAACAGCAGTGAAGATATAGCAAAATGGATTCAGTGTGAGCTGTACAAGGTAAAGTGCCTATGTTGCTACCTGAAAGCTTAGGCACCAAGTCTTCATTCCTCTAGCTAGACTAACACTAGTACTGGTAGACAAACTCAGTGGTACAATAATTTCTCTGATTGCAGTATAGACATACACAACCTTCCATAAATGTGTACAATATTCATCATTAAACAGCAAGTGGTTCTATTACCATAGGAAAAAAAATTAAAATGAGGAGTGATCCTTGACATGTACCTCTTAAAAGGGGAATTTTTTCTAATAAATGTTCATTTACTCTTATGCCTTCATATGGATTAGAGTTGATATTAGCTGATATCCAGTTATTAAATGTTGGTCCTAATCCAAAAGCATCTATAATTCTTTTTTTTGTTTTGTTTAAAAAACTGCCAATTGACTCCACCAAAACTTTTGTCAGCATCCAATTGTAAAAATAGATGGGGTTTATTAGTCAATTTTGCATGAAAAATCAGATCTAATACCCTGTGGGCACATCTAGATGAGACACTGACTGCGCAGTAGCTGAATAATACTGCCCAGTAGCGTGTCAGAGCACCAAGTGTTAATATGATACTGCACAGTATTATTAGGCTACTACCTAATAACTTCAGTTACTGTGCGTTTATTTAGTACTTCTTCATACAAGTACTAAATAAATGCACAGTAAACACTGTGCAATAGTGTCTCGTGCATCTAGTGGATATTAACAGTCAACTACCGATTCATTATGAACCCTGTTTAGTCTATATAAATATATTTAGGGAGTATTTTTTACTCTATTTGCTAAAACTCATTAAAAATTGGGTTTTGGTTTAATAAAAATATAGGTCTGTATGAGGCACAAATAAATAGATCCTTACTTCATTTTGGGATTACTACAATACATGCTTCTCTCCAGGTGTCAGGAGTCTTTTTCTCCTTTCAACACATTCCCAAAGGTACATCTCAGTAAAAAATTGACAGCATTCAAGAAAATATTGGTCATGCCTCTGAAACACACAGGCCTATAGTTCCTGCCATATAATGCAATTTTAAATAGGCTTGTAAAAGAAAAAAAAAATGTTTATTAGAAAGAGAGCTATTGATATGAGATCAAAAACTAGTGTTGAAGAATGGCACACCATCTAGAACAGTGGTCTACATGCCTCTATCTGTACAATAGTAAAAGACAGTCATTTTAAAATCCTATATCAGTGGAAGAGAAGTGACATCACTATCTCATTTTAAAAAGTTTGGAAAGTTTTACTAACAGAAAAGTTATCCTATCAAATCAATGTTCTGGAGAAGGAAAAAGAAGCTTACTTGGAAAATTGGAAAATTTTGGCATTTGCTAAAAAAGAATATTCTCTGCCTGCAAACTAGAAAATCTGATTTTTTTCAGACTGAAGGAAAGTGCAAGTTCTATGACCTAACAATTAGGACCAAATTTGGAATAAATTTAACATGTAAAAGCAGAGATGAGCAGAAGATAGTGAGATTGTATAATGCATGATTGGAAAGGAAAAGAGGGGGTCATATAGATGAAGAAACACAAAAGCTTAACATTGACAGGAACAAACAAATTGTCAGAGACTGAAAGAAAGAGAAGTGAAGAACACAAGACTTTTGGACATTGGACTTTCGGACATTGATCTGTGTTAAGGAAGCATTGTTGATGAGAGATAGGTATTTGCCTTTTTGCATATTTTCTCGACTAGATTTTTTTAAAAGGTTAAATCTGTTATTTGATATGTTTGTTAATAAATAATGTTTTAAAAAATTAAACAACAAGTGTTAATATACACTTGTGTCAGGAGTAATGAAGTTGTATTTTCCACTCCAAACTTAACTAAACTGTTGTTTCATTCTGTGGTCATGACAATGTTATATAGAAAATATTATTATAACTGATCTCAGCCATAGAAGAATGAAAGAACAAAAACCATCCCTTCCCATTTCTAATGCTGAACGCAAACATTAAATCATAGTTTACAAATATATTTTTTCTTTTCTATTTTTCATTATTGTTCATTTTCACTCATAAACAATAACGTTTCTGTCCTAAATAGAAACAAAATCACTCAGCCCCAGGCCTTCAAATGCACACAAACAAAAACTATTTACATATAGACAAAAACAATAACTATTAATGCTTAATAGACATAAAAGAACAACTTATTTAATGGTTTTGGCACATGTATTTATACATAAAAAGAAGGATTGAGGTTATTTCTTCATGAATATGCATTTTCTAACCAATACATTTGAGTCTTCAGCACCTTTATGTGTAGACTGTTCCATGAGGAAAACTTGATTTCACATAGAGGTGTAGCACCACAGCTCTGTACCTGGGGCAGCTGCTGTGCCAGTTGCAGCAGTATAATCAGTCACTACTGTGGCAACAAATACTTTTGCATAAAGATGTTGCCCCAGGTTGCTGTCTTGGTTGCCCCTCTCAGATACGCTACTGATACATCCATAAATGCCATGGATGTATCTATGTCTAGTATTGTATCACATGCATAATATGCATACTATTCCTTAAAATTGGCTATATTCCAATAGGCCACAGCATTAACATAAAAACAGATCTGGTCAGAAAACAGAAATATATTCTTCATCAGTTGTACATTTTTGATGGAAAAAAAGATCTGCTTTTAATTGGAAAATAGTTTTGTTAAAACGAATAGTAAAGTTTAACAGCCCGAGTGTATACAAAAAAAGACTGAATGGGTCTGAAACTGGGTCCTGTGCAGCCTTTTTTTTGTTTTGTTTTTTTTTGGTTTTTTTGTTTGTTTTTTTTACAGTCAGTGTAAAGCATGAAGCAAGCCCCTTTGCAGATTCAGGGCCTAATACAGTAAAAAAGAGGGAATCATGCAAGACATATACAAATGGAGTTTGATCCATACCATACTCTTATAAGGGATATAAATTGTATTTTCTAAGTAACAGAAAATCAGAAATCTCATATATGATCCACCTGAATCCAGATCAGGATCTGTGCTAGATACACGGATGATATCATACATGCTTTAGTAAACAAAGATGGAAGGTACAACAACTCACCCAATGATGTTCTTGCTGGAACAGCATCTTTATTAATCCAGAAAGAAACCCAAGACAGTACAACAATGAGTGTACAGGGGATATATGTCTGAATGGTGAAATAGCCCATTCTTCTGCTCAGGTCAAAGTAAACAGACATGACTACATAGTCTCCTGTAAAATAGAGTTATAAACAGGGTAATAGGTTAAAAACCCTCTAAATTTTTCAGCTAAGTGCATAGCTGTTCCACAAGTGAGATGTGTATACTTGATTGCTTTACCATGTCTGAATAAGAGGTCAAGAAATAAGTGAATATGCATGTTCTGTGGAGTTATGCAAGTAGCAGTAGTTTATTTATTGCTTTTGCTAAAACAATACAATAAAATGAAAATTATATATAATATAATAACATTTATATAGCTAACAATTTATAATTTTTGCTAAAAGCATACAGTACAATACAGTTCTACCAGTCGGCACAAAATTAAAACAGAACATAGTATATGATCATAAAAACATAAGTAAAACAAAGCAATGGATTGTAAAATAAAGCAGGGAAATCCTAATTGATTTTGGCTCTCATTCTTTGTACAAGTTACCACAGTTACTTCAGAAGTATAGTACAGATGCTTACCAATTAAAGAGAAGCATTTTTTCCCTGACTGGCCCAGTATTTAAAATTTTCCACTACTGGAAAAATCTAGTTTCCCCTATTTTTTAAATGTTTATTCAAGTCATCTGTCTCATTCTTCCCACAAGGACATATTCTATCCAAATGTGGGGTCCAAATCCACTTGCCCATGACAATGCAAGTCTCGCAAGAATGAACTGCAGTCTAGTAATGTCCTGCCATTTGCACTTTTGTATTGCAAATGGGTAGATTTCTAGGCCAATGTGTTTTATTAATCTCAAAAAACAGAAGTTTGAGAAAGTCTCACTGACTGAATATTTGTCTACATGCTGGCACCCTTCATTCTTAAATATATGGTTTTGTTTTAAATAAAAGAGAATTATAGGGCCGGCTATTCTCTGCATACTTCCCAGGCCATTTGTCTGGAGGAGAATATAGTTGTAATTTAACTATCCAAACAAAGGTTTATTTGGAAATAGAGAGGCTTCTAAATGTACTTCTTAGGGTATGCAGTAGGTGTAAAAGATCTAGTTTTCATTCAATGGTTTAGAGTTCTTAATTGAGCTAAGGTGCTCACTAGGTAATTAGGGAGCTTTCCTATTTTTGAGCAGCCCATAGTTCTGCTTCATACAATAAAATGGATGCTACCTTAGATCTCTGGTTCTTTAGTGCTGCTTGTATTGGGCTTTTGCCCATCATATTGTAAAAAGATAAAACTCCACCCAAAGCTCATTTTGCTTTAGTGCTTACATTTTCAATATGTTTATTCCAGCTCAGATTTTAATTAAAAAAGATCCCAAGATATTTAAATGAAGACACTAACTAATTTATTTTCCTGGAAAATCCAAACTTGTTTCCACTTTGCATTCCCAAAACTCAATATCCTGGATTTAGCTGTGTAGATTTCTGAACTATCTGAGGTGAAATAATGCTGAAAAACTTCTAATAACCTTTGGAGGCATATTTGGGATTGCAACATTAATAATGCATCATCTGTATAAAGCAAGACAGAGATAGAGCTGTTCAATATCATGTGTGTGTGGTATTGATTCCCTGTTAGCACATTTTAAAACATGCAAGAATAGATTAAAAAGTAACAAAGCAAGAAAAAAAATCCTTGTTGCATGCCTGTCAGTTAGGGAAACTATTACGAAACAATCCCGTAATGCAGCCTAGATGTTGTATCTGAATAATAAATAAGATTTAATTATTAAATTATTTAATAATTCTAATATTATAAAACCTTTAGTCTGTCCATAATGCTTTCCTTGCACTCTGATTGGTTCTCTGAAACAACCAATCAGAGGTGCTCCAAAAGCATTTTCGACAGGAGGAGGTGGTGGAGTGCTGCCATGATGGTGGAGACAGAGGGGGGCGGGTGAGGCCAGAGCTGCTGGCCTTGCCCCTCCTGGCCCTGTTCCCTGGAGGCATCAGTGACAGCATGGGGGGGAGGGGTAAGGCCAGCACTGCTGGCCTCACTCCTCCCCCCACCTTGCTCCTTGGAGACAGCGTGGCTGTGGGTTGAATGGGTCCAGACCCCAGGTAGTGATGGAAGGGAGGGGGGAAACAGCCCTGGGCCCCAGACTCGATGTGGCAGTGGGGAGGAATGGAGGAATGGGCCTGATGTGGTGGGGAAGGGGAGAAGCAGGCCCAGACCTGATGCAGTGCTGGCGGGGGATGGGGGGAGAAGAACTGGGCCCGTGTCTGACATGGCAGGGGGAAGGAGGAGGAGAGGGCCTAGGATTGACACGGCAGGGGTGGGAGGGAAGGTTCGGGCCCAGGCCCGATGTAGCAAGGGAGGCGGGGAGCGAGGCCAAACCCCAAATGGC
>NW_017728914.1:16116216-16137913 GCF_001723895.1 Crocodylus porosus
CAGGGTAACTTTCTCCTGAACATCATTGCCTCCCTACAACCTTCCTCCTTTCACTTTCAAGCTACCTTTTTGAGTAATCTGCAAATCCCTAGCATAGCCCTAGATATTAAGCTATAAAGTTTTCTGAGCTGTGTTTCCTTCTCTTCTTTCTGCTACAGTTATTACACTGTATAAAACACTACGGATAGGTATGGACATTACACTTATATAAGTTATCAGAAACTGCTCTATACCCATAACAGAAGTTCAGCACACTTAGGTTTAAAAATTCCAGAACCCGGTCTAAGGTTTGCACTCCCCCCGCCAGGGCAAATGTGTGTCCTGTTTGCTACCAATCTAAACTACGCCACTTGTAGAAAATCCCATAACTTAGATCAATTCTGCCTCTGGCTTTTTAAATGTCTGTACGTAGCCATAGTCACAGAGACAGTTAGTAACAGTTCACTTGATGGTTTCTTGCTTCTTTTTTTAGAAGATCCTGATATGAGAGCTGGATAGGCTCATATCTAAAGTTCTACATAATTAGTTTGACTATTATTTTCAACATTTTATCTTATTTCAGGACTGATCTCTGGACTGATCTTTCAGAAGCTATGGTTACTCACCTCTCCAGGCTTTCTATTCACCAGAATAGGTTATGATAGGGACAAACTCCTGAGTCAACACTCTTTACACATATTGATACCAAAATCTAGATTTCAAAACCAATCCAGAAAAAAAATAGCAAGATTTATTCTACCTACGTATATCACTGGGTTGCTATAAAACCCCTTTTCCTTACTCAGTAGTACATTACACATGCTCCCCCACCAAAGCAGTATTGTGGTAAAGAACAGAGATGAATGAATATAATTATATTATACATGCCATGTCTCTGTATGGCTAGCTTACCTGTGCAGCCCTTGTATATTGAGCCTTCTGCCACAGTACTAAAGCTTGTAGAGAACTGAAAATAGAGGCTGGATGTGTCGTTTAGTGCAAATAGTATGCTTGTACTTGATAGGAAGTAATTAGTAAATTGAAGTTATATGTTAAAAAATATAACCCCCCAAAACAGCACCTACAAAACAGCTTTTAAGAGTTAGTAGGCTGTTGTAGCTCCTGACCTTTGAGCAAATGTAAACATCATTCTGATGTCAACAGTTCTCAATAATTTATTTCCATAGAGATATGTACATGCCTTTTTATATAACACTTGTTATACCTACTGGAGACAAGAGCTTTCCTGTTGCCAGATTCTTATATTGTAAATGTTTGTAAATAGCATGTTTCTGTCAACATGTTCTCTTGATTCAGACACTGATTTGTCTTCCCTACACAAACACTTTTGTGTTTTTTAAATATTGATGTACTTCCTAAGGAAGGTTATTAGTATCCCTGAAAGTGTCAGGTTGCAGCAGTAGAATCATAGGGTACCTATAAATGTGCCCTGGGATGGTGAGGGCGGGAGCATTTTAATTGGAACTGGTCTCAGGAAATGGGAACTGGTCTCAGGAGCTGCTCTAATTAAAACTTTCACAGCATCTTGTGTATTCAGTATCCCCATTTCAAAATGGCAGCAGATGCACTAGGGCTTGTTTGATGAGCTTTAAAGCGCTCCTGTTGTCATTTTAAAATGTGGGGGCACTGAATACGAGATGCTGCAGCATGTTAGAGCATTCTGATTAGTATCTGAAAAGCCCTAATTGCCTTCTCTTAAAAACACATTGGACTATGTGTAAAAGTGCCCAAAGGGGAAGTATTGTTGGAAGGGCTCTCCAGAGGTCATTTAATCCAACCCCTGCCAAAAATCTAACCATATCTATATAACCATATAACCACAATCTAAACTCTATGTAAGACTATCATCAACCATGACAGAACACAGACCTAACACCGTAACCTGCCACAGGTAAAGCAGGAGAACCACAGCAGCCAATATTCTGCTTCTATGAAAAGTTGTCAATCTATGCTCAAGAGATCCTGGTCCATGCCCCTCAAACACCAGTCTGTACCAATCTGACCGTAGGATAAAATTCCTTCCTGATCCCTAATATGGCTTTTGGTCTGACCCTGAGCAGAGGGGCAAGATCCTTTAACTAGGACTCTCCAACTTTGGTCCTAGCAGGAGAATTGGCACACCTCAAAGTCCCCAGCATTACCAGTAGCCAACCCAAAATGCCTCTGAAGAGGTTCTTTGGGTAAATCTGATATCTTTTATTAGACCAACTCATATACTTGGAAAAATTCTTCTTAGCAAGCTTTCCCATTTAAATACCCTTCATCAGGCTGAGGAAGCATCTGCAGTTGGTGTGTGGTCTTCCTGGAAGGAAGGAATTGCAAAGAAGCCAGAGGCTAGTATGCATGCAAGAAAGGCAGCCAGTGAAGATGTAAATTGAGGAGTCAGTGAGAGAGAGACAGGCTGGGGGGAGGGGTAGAGGATGGGTGAAAAGGGAATGAATGTAGCTAGTACATAGTGAAGAGGTACCTAGGAGTCAGATTAGGCAGGCTATAATGTGTCATAAATCCGATGTTTATATTTAATCCATGATTTTTTGTGTCTAGGAGGTTCATGAAGAGAAGTTCATAGACTTGTCTGTGAAAAGTGTTTTGTAAATTCCCTTTGGGGATTAAAACTGATTGGAGAGAGAGTGCTTTTCTTGTGAGAAATGTGCCCTCACAGGTAATTGGGTATTTTTAACTTTGATAGATTTTCCAATAATACACAATTACCTGTGGGGGCACATTTCTCACAATATTACCACTCTGGGAACATCCAGACGGGCCCACATGTGCTTATTGCTGCATCCAAAGCAGCTTGTGATGCAGCAAGAGACATCCTGGGGAAAAATAATTGTTTCCTGTGCTGCATATTTGCAGCAGGGGTTCAAAATTTGATACCTGGATATCTAGGTATGAAAAAAAAAAAACCCTGCAGAAAAAAAGGGGGCAAACAACCAGAGGCAATCAGGCCTAGTTCCTCAAAAGAGATTCTCTGGTAGCCAGCCAGAGCATCTCTATGGCTGCCCATAACCCTGGTGCTGAAACACATTGCCTCCATGTGCAAGACAGCCTGGACCAGTGCAGGCTACATGGACCCCAGCTCTGCTTAAATACTGGGTTACTGGGTTGGGGGGATGCCCTTCCAGTTACTAAGGTACTGGGTTGGGGAAATGACCTCCCAAACCCTCCTCTGCAGCAGCAGCCCATCAGGGAGCTCAGGGCCTTCCTGGCAAAGCACCCTCACAGTGCAGGGCAGCACAACTCAGTGCTGTGTGCATTTGGGTAGCTCCAGGCCACTCAGGCTGTCACTCAGAGCCCCACATCACTTGCAAGGATTGCCTGTCATGCTGGGCTGGGTCCTGCATGCATGGGCCCCACCTGGGCTGTTTCTGTTCATGCAGGACCCAGGCCGGTATAACAGGTGGTCCCCTCAAGTGCTGCAGGGTCCCAGATGACAGCCCAAGTGGCCCAGAGCTGCCCGAAGCACACAGCACCAAGCTGGATGGGGCCAGTGCTGGGTGGCAGATGGCAAGGGCCAAGTCAAGCTGCCCTACACCATGCAGGTGGGCTGTGCCAGGAGGCCCTGAGTACCCCAATGTCTGCTACTGCCATGGGTGAGCTGTGGGTCATAAGGAAGGCTGGGGCTCTGTGGGGGGGGAGGCCTCTGGCCTCTGCTGGGGTTTGTGGCCCCTATTGGGGGGGCAGTCTGTGAGCTGTGCAGGGGGCTGCACCCTGTGGGAGGCAGGGTACACACCTCTCCTAAGCACATGCCCCCACCACACCCACAGTCTCCCTACAATCCACCTACAAACCCCACACCCCCACAAACCCCTCACCCACATACCTGGCCCTGTGGGTCAGGAGTGAAGGGACTGGGGTGCGGGACAGGCTGTGAGTTAAGAGTGGGGGGCAAGGGCTGCACATCCTGGTGACTGAAGCGGGTAGGGGCAGCTCTGATTTTTCTATGACAAAAAAGCCAAAAGTAAATGCCAAAGTGTATAGATATTTAGAATTTATTTTATTATGATGCTAGAGGCACTGGTAGGCTTCCAAATTGCTTTAAACTCATAAATATATGAATAAAACTTTGCCCAACTGATCTCTCTCTATAACAGGGGAGGGCAATCAGGCGGAGGACCGCTTACTGAGTTTTGGCAAGCCATTGAGGGCTGCATAACAGGCAGCCAGGGTAAGATATATATTAATTTTCTAAAATTTTTAGGGGCCCTCCAGACTGGATATAATGGCCTGGAGGGCCGCACCTGGCTCACGGGCCACATTTTGCCTACCCCTGCTCTAGTAAGTGGCATTTCATTTTAAGAGGGAAAGAACACTTTTGGGGTATTTTAATGAGAGAATTTGGGTTTCTTGTCAGAGAATTTGCAATATTTAAACTGGGAACACCATGATCTCTGCTGGTGGGACAAGTGTCAAGACCCAAGCAGAGAAGCCTGTCTAGGGCCAGCACCGGGGACCCAGGTGGAGGGCAGATGAGGTGGCTGACCTGTTGGCCATTTGGGGCCAAGAGGACACACTTGGAGAGTCCAAACCAGGCCACTGTAAGGAGCACATCTTCTGGGTGATAGCTGCCCAGATGGCAGAGCAGAGCCACACCATCCGGGTCTGGCAGGCATGCAGCCATGGGGCCACAGCTCCAAGGGGGTGGATGCTGTAGCAGGTGGCAGCAGGTCACAGCCAGGCAACATCCCCCACTGCCAGGCTGCTGCAGTGGGTAGAGGGGGAAGGGGCCACTCCAGGTCAGGGCTGCTGCAGCAATCTACCTGGTACAAGGGGTAATGTCCCCAGATACCAACTGGCTGGGGCTCAGAAGCTCCTGAGCGCAAGTAACCCTGAGCTGCTCATGAGGGCAGGTTTTTATACTGCTGGGCTCTAGCTCCCCCAGGCTCTAGCTACCCCAGCAACAGTTCTGGGAGGAGCCAGGCAGGGTTAGTTTGCCCCAAGTGTCACAACTTTCCCCACAACTTGCTCCAGCCTGTCTCTCACCCAGTGACTCCTCCATTTACATCTTCACTGGCTGCCTTTCTTGCATGCATACCAGCCTCTGGCTTCTTTGCTATTCATTCCATCCAGGAAGACCACACACCAACTGCAGATGCTTCATCAGCCTGTTGAAGGGTATTTAAACCCAAAAGCTTGCTAAGAAGAACTTTTCCAACTATTTGAGTAGGTTTAATGAAAGATATCAGATTTACTGAAAGAATCTTTTCTATGTCCTTAGACCAACATGGCTTAGACCAACATGGCTACAACCTCTAAGGAGGTTCTAAATTTAGGAAAATAGTGCCAAATGTCTATGAGCAGTAGTGCCATGGACAAAATGCACTGGGGAGTTTTATCTCAATAATTGTAGAGGATTGCAATTCAAGTGGTAGAGGATGCTTCTGTCAATGAAGGCAACGTTAATATTGATTTCTTCAGGGAGAGAAAGGTAGCAAGGAGAAAGAACTATTTACTGTATTGAGTATGCAGATGATAATCAGAAAGATAATTTATCAGTTTAAGTACAGACTAATTGTGTGAAATCCTGGCCCTACTGAAGCCAATGGAAGTTTTCCACTGACTTCAAGTAAGCCAAGATTTCTTTTCATGTGAAAGTTATTTAATCTTTCTTGGACTTCAGTTCCCATTTGTAAAATGAAAAAAAATCTTCTTTATCTCAGAGGGATATTGTGAAGATGAAGTCTATTCATGATTAGGCTTTTCAGATACTATGATGAAGATAGCTCACATAAGGACCCAGTTAGGGAAAAACTTTACTAAATATTTTAAATAGAACCAAGTTTTATGACATGCAGACACAGAATGTCTTGGTTTTTCTGTTTTTCTTTTACATGTACAGTGAAAGCAATACTATTAAGAAACTCTTTTAATAACAGACAAGTATCTGCTGAGGTGCCTTTTTTTAACGAGTGCCCATTGACTCCTCAATCTACAGGCATACCTCGTTTTATTGTGCTTCGCTTTATTGCGCTTCGCAGATATTGCGTTTTTTACAAATTGCAAAATGGCGTCGAGCAAGTCTATCAGCACCATTTTTCCAACAGCATTTGCTCACTGCATGTCTCTGTGTCACATTTTGGTAATTCTCGCAATATTTCAAACTTCAGCAACCACCACCTGATCAGTCAGCAGCCATCAACATCGAGGCAAGACCCTTCACCAGCAAAAAGATTACAACTCGCTGAAGGCTCAGATGATGGTTAGCATTTTTTAGCAATTAAGTATTTTTTAATTAAAGGTATGTACATTGTTTTTTTAGACATAATGCTATTGCACACTTAATAGACTACAGTATAGTGTAAACATAACTTTTATATGCACTGGGAAACCAAAAAATTCGTGTGACTCTCTTTATTGCGATATTCGCTTTATTGCGGTGGTCTGGAACCGAACCCACAATATCTCCGAGGTATGCCTGTATATCTTCACTGACTGCCTATCTTGTATGCATACCAGCCCAGCCTCTGACTCCTTTACTTTTCATTCCATCCAGGAAGAGCACACACCAACTGCAGAAACTTCCTCAGCCTTACCAAAGGGGTTTTGAACCCGAAAGCTTGCTTAATTTTTTCCCCCAACAATTTAAGTTGCTCTAATAAAAGAGATCAGATTCACCCAAAGAACCGTGTCTCCTTTTTATGAAATAATGAGCTTGTTTCTTCAACAGATACCCAACAACTCTACTCTCTCTAAAGGACACTAGGTAGATATGTTCAGTCATTCTGTTTCCTAGGCTGTCTTTTCTACGTATTCCCAAGTATTGTTTGCCATGAAAACAGTCCTGCCTTATCTTGGGGCAAATGCTACAGGTGCATAGGATCCAACTTGTGAAAGAAGTATCAGTAAACTCTTTAAGGTTGCTGTTTGTTTTTACAGGTTTCTTACCCAAAGCATTGGGTCAGAATAGCAAACACAAGACAAGAAATGTCATGAAAAACTGAAGAAAAGCAGTTAAGTTTTATTTTATTGAATGAGTGTATGTTCCAGGATTAAAGTAATATATTCTGTCTTACATACCATTACAAAGAACAATGGAAATGCAAGTGATGGGATATTAGATGGAAACATATTGCTAAGTGTTTGCTAATTTATGTAAGTGATGTTGGAATCTCGTGACAAGAGGCCCTTGGTGTATATTAGATTCTGACTAACACTGGTACTTTGCAGATACTGAAGACATAAAACAGCAGTAAGCATACAAGTCAATGTGGTGCCTAATTCCCACCCTGGGACCTGACTAAATCCATTGCTATGTCTACAAATCTGGTGTAATTGCCACTCTTGAGCCAGATTTTGACTGGTTCTTGTTCAGATGTTAAGAGCATTCCCTGTCCCTTCTCTGACATGGAAAGATCAGGAACAATCACTGTCCAAATGCTGGGGATACAGAGGCATGCATCTATTTCAAGGGCATGCATCAACTGGGGAGGATAGGTGGCACTACAGTCCTCTCAGGCTTAATCCATTTCTACTTACCCTGAACACTGGTGAACTTAGAAAAGTATTGTGTTTACCTAAGG
This sequence comes from Crocodylus porosus, assembly GCF_001723895.1. Lineage (NCBI taxonomy): Eukaryota > Metazoa > Chordata > Crocodylia > Crocodylidae > Crocodylus > Crocodylus porosus. The sequence continues at coordinate 16,123,740 of NW_017728914.1, forward strand.
CACAACCCTTCCTAAGCTTCCCTGGTATGTTGAAACTTGCATTATCCTTAACAATGTCTGCATCCACATGACACAATTTTACTCTTGACATCTTAAATTCTGTAGCTTTGAGTGTAGTGCCTCAGGATTTATGATGCCACTGACATGCACAGTAGCTGAATTTGGGACGTGGAGAAGGGAAGGGGCAAACATTTACCAATATGCTTCTCCAACATTACATCAGTTGAATTCAAGATCCCTAATAACCTTGTATCCCACATCTTAGGTGGCAAGGGCATATCACCTGGCAACAGTGGATCAGTAGCAGATTGGAGGGGGCAAAGGATGGTACAAAACCCCGCCCAAAGTTTGTATTTCTCTGTCAGAAAAATGTAGGAAAACTGGCTCCATCACATATGAAATAAAATAGCTTATTTCATTCTAAATTTACAATGCTGTGAAAAGGGTTGCCTATGTCATGTGATTTATTTGGAGAATCAGCTACTTGATTGATTTTTATTAGACATTGTTGAAAGTCAGAATGTAATCACAATTAATCATCATGGGACAATACTAATATAATCCTATTTGTCCATATATGTGAACACTCAGTAATGCGTCTTATGCACATGCTACAAGCTAATTTATTTAAATTATTTTAATAAGTAGATCTGAAATTTCTGGCAATAAAGTTATATTTGCATTTTGCACAAATGTAAAACCAGTGCAGGATAATTAGAGAACCACTCTGAAAGCATATTCAGAGGTAACTATAAGAGGTTTTTTTATCTGGTTTCTTTCAGTGCACCATATGACAGCACTAGAAAGTACAATAATTAGCCTTCTTCACTGATACCTATACATTTGCTCCCTCCCCACCATTTCATAAAAATTTTACAGCTGATACACATACACTTCAGATGTTTCTGAGAAGGAAATTAGGGGAAAATATTATTTCACTTATATTTAAATCTAGCTTTAATATTTCCAAACTTTAGGAAAGGAAACTAAAATTTGGCAAGGGCCTGCAGGGATGTCTCATTAGTCAGACCTGCACAACTGGCCAAATGTGACCAAATTACATGCTTCTCAACAAAATTGTATTACAGATTATGAGCTACATCTTCTATGGAATTTATGTGCATTGAACAGGCTCAAGCACCCTCAGAATTGCTCCTATGTGCTAACTGCATAAAGGATAAATCTTCTCCCTCTAAAAGCAAAGAGCATGCTGCATCCGGTATGCATAATCTGCCTGGGATTCTCCCCATAGGCCGCAACCAGATAAACATGGCCTTGTGGTATGTAGTGCTGCACACACATCTCTGGCACCACATACCACACATTCAGATGTTCTCCGTGCTGCAAGGTAGCAATGTGGGGGGTGAGGTTTGACCCTTGGCGATCCCAGGGTCAAAAAAACCCCACACATGAAAAAAAATGGGGCAGTGCATGCAGGGACAGTGCATGCCGTCCAAAACCAGACCACACCAGAGCCACGTTCTGACTCCCAGCCAGGCTCTGAGCAGCAGGATCACTGCTGCTGCAGCCCCAGGAGGCCCCCAGAACCCTGGGTAACATGAATGACCCATGCCTTCGGCAGCTGGGGGGACAGCAAAGGCTGGAGCACAGCAGCAGTGAGCAGGGAGCTTCTGCAACCAGTGCTGCCGGCAGTGGCAGGCAGGGGGTGAGCGACAACCAGGGGTCAGTGACCACCTGCAGGCTCCGGCGGTGGTGTTGGCAGCAGGGTGGTGAGTGGTGCCTTTTTACAGGGGGTGCACTGCCATGTGCAGGGGGTCTATGTAAACCCACATGCACCCTCTATGTGTTGCCCCTGCTAGGTAAGGCTGCTGGAGTCAGCCCAGGGCTTCTAAGAAATATACCAGAAAAAGTAGTGTGGGGGGGGGGGATTGATGGAAAGAAAAAGGAAAAAATAGCAATATATAAGGATACATATAAGTGTTATATTTAGACCAACCTTACCAGGATTAGATGAATCTAAATGCCCACTTGTGCAGGTGTTCAAAGGCTTTAATTCAGCCACAAAATGGGTCACCTGATCTAAATCAGCTCAGATCTCTTGGCTCACCTCAAGAGAAAGGGTTAACCCTATCTAGGAAGGGGTTTACTCAGTCTTGTGATGGTCTGCTGATGTCTGCAGTAAAGCCACAGGGCTGAAAAGCCCAACTGCTCTCCAGCCGTAGGGGGTGTGCTATTTCTTCTCTCTTGACCAGGCTATTTTTAATCTCCCCTTGGACCTTTCAGCCCACACCTACTCAGACCTTCCCCACCCCAAGCTGCCCACACTGCCACCAGTAAGCTGCTTAAACCTAGACAGAGTGTAGCATATGCATGCTCCCACCCTAAGCAAATAAGTTATAGTATATGTAGGTTATTAATTGTGGTTAAAAAATGGATCCAGATAGCAGCTGGACATAATGTGGGCCACTGTTTATAAACTAGGCACAATTTTGTTAACACATTAGGTAACAGCCATGTGGTGCTCACAAACCCAGGCATATACCATCAGCTGTCCATTTTTTCCACTCCTAATTTAAATAAAAAAATCCCCATAATTCAGAACATTTGCAGAGTATGTTCACTGGGCAACATGAAGTAATACACAGGAATGGGATTGTTTTGGTCAAAATTAATAAACACAAGAGGAAAAATAAAGAGTATGCTATTTTATGTAGAATCCTATATCCATCAGTTTATATTAACTGGAAAATTCTAACAGTCATTCCTTAGCAATACATCTTTTGGTCACCCAAGGTATATGTCACCTAACAAAGGAAAGATACAAGGAACAGAGGTGGTTAGCATGTTAATTTGCAGCCAGGACAAAAGCAAGACAATATGACTCCTTAGAGACAAATTGATTTAGAGAGGCATGAACTTTTGTAGGCAGCAACCTGCTTTATCAGATGCTAGAAATGGACTGATGGAGAGAAAAGAATTGATAAAGAAGACTATATAAAAATGTATGAAGACAAGAACATAAATTTCTCAATAGAATACAAAATATTGAAGTTATTAACAGTTATTCTTCATATTGATTTGCACAAGTGCATGTGAGGCTTTCTGACTTCTGTAGATACCTAACACTGTGCCTTTAAAAGAGTAGTAAAGTACTGCATGGAAAAGACTGGTGTTATTATATTGAATAATAGCAACTGACAATTTACTTGGCAAGATTGTGTTATGTTGCTAATCCTAGCTCAGAGGAATACCCTAAGTGTAAATTGTCCCATTGCTCTCTTGTGTCAGTGCACTGTACTGTTATGTCTGGCATACTGGAGGGTAGCAGGATCGTCAAGAAGCTGCTAAAACCCATTTCTCACAAGTAGGCAAGGAAAAGACAGTAGGTTTGGGATATGGAAAGAGGCCCCTTGTTTCATGCTTCATGGAACTGCTATACAGGTTCACTGAGGATAATACACTGTGCTGGCCATAGCCCTGATACATTTTATGCCTTCCACTGAGAAGGTATAATCTTTTACTCAAGAGGCAGGGAGACTAAGAGGGAGACTGTAATTAGAGAGCCACAATTTCTTTTTCTTCTTCAAAGCTATATGAAAATCAGTGCAACAATCTAACCCATTATTAATCACGATGTAATCTGCTAAAATCAGTTGTGTCTGCCTTAACATTTCTATACTTGTTAAGTATTATTTTTATAAAAGATTTGAAATGAGGCTTCTTCTGTTTACCTTTCAAAACACATATTGTGGATACTGTAAAGTCTTGCTATCATTGGTGGGTTACTGGTTTGGGTTCCATCGTTAAGGAAGGATTGAAGAATGCAGTTCAATAAGATGTCTTACTACTCTTGTTATTTTATAAGGAGAACAACATAATTCTCTCCTTAGCTCACATACTTTACCAAGGGACCATGATTTAATATATGTGAAACATCTAAATAATTGTATCTGAAGGTCAATCAAGTCATTCATCCACTCCCTCCCCACCCCCAAGGTTTATAAAATTCTCTGTGTCTTAACACTTTATGACCTTTAAATCTCTGAAGCTTGGTGAAAGTATTTCTTCTGACAGTATGAGTTTACATTTTTCACCATAACTGCTTTAATTTGAGTCAACACATTTGATGACAAATGCACATGATTAATAGATTTTAATATGGACAGTACTGGTGTTTAACTACTAAGAAATACAACAAAATACATAGCACAGCTGAAAGCCTTAATTGAATATTGAATGTCCAGTGTGTCATACATGACTATCACTGATATTTCATAGCTTATGAAATGAGTGGGTTCTCTCCCTCTGCTGTCAATTCCAAATACTCATTTCCAAGCCATGATTATAGTTTGATTATGTAATGAAGTAAAACAACACTGTTCTTTGACAAAGCTTGCACTGTAGTCCATTTATATAAAATTATCTCTGGGATTCAGATCTCTCCAAGCCTCGTTTTCAATTTACATTCCAGAGAATGAATCCGGCTACATTCAGCAGCACAAAGGGAATGCTTTTTCTTTCTTTTTTTCTTTAATGAGTACACCAGTGTGTGTAAATGTATGCATTTCTGACGTCAAACACATTCTGTTCATGTAGAAGAATTGCTTTCTCTTTGTATAATGACAACCCAAGCTGATGAAACTATGGGAGAATATTATGAATCATTACTGCTATCCAAACAAATGAAGCAGCTCTACATATGAACTGACTTTCATCCTGACAATTCATGGAGTTTGTTCAGTCCTTGCCCACTCATTTCAGTTTGGATTTTGTTATCTTAGTTCACTTCACAGATTGTGTTCCAATTTATTTCAGTTTCCAATTACAGGAGGGGCAGCTGTAATGCTGCTAGACAGTAGATAAATGGCGGTCAAAACTATTATTGTAATTTGCCCCAGCCTACTCTTTCCCCACTGAATTCACAGGAACAAATCCCAGTCCTGAAAATTCATTGCAACATTTCTGCATGCATAATTTCATTGTGGAATTGGGAAAGGTTGGGTATGTGTATTATAAACAATACATATTTGAATGCTAGTAATTGAAAAAAAAATGAACACTGGTGACTTTGTATATATACCCAGTATTTTATTCCATTGAATAATTGGTGCTGTTTGAGATGCATTAAATACCAATAAGCCCTTTTATTTTAAAAAGCAGCATGGCAACTGTAGTGGCATTTTCAAGTACTTAGCAGCCAACACACAAAGCTTTTGGTGTTCAGAGTAGTGTTCATACGTGTCAGCAGCATTAATGTGATAGGCAGTAACAGTGTTGAGAGAATCATTATGCTCCAGTGTGTGAATAATTTGAAAAATAAAGAACCTTCTGCTTCCTTTCCTCCTCCTCCCTAGTAACCCTGCAAAGGAGCTCTGTGTTTCACCTCTGAGCTGTTGAATTGGCTAGAAGCTTTTTTTCTAATTAACCTATGTGACGCACTGTAAAAATATAAAACTTCAGCAGATAGCAAATTTAAAATTAATGCACATGCATATGACTGAAGCTTAAACGTTAGAGCAGCTAGAGCAGAAAATATAGGGTTGTACTTCCAAAATAACTCAGAACATTGGGTTTGGAGTTCTTTTGCAAATCTAGCTACACATGCTATAACAGAATTTGCTGGGGCCTTGGCTCCTTTTTGCATCCATCTTTAATTTAGTTGCCTAAATTAAAAGCTTCAATCTTTGAATATATGGCCCTAATTGTGTGTACTGAATACTTAAAAAATATGGTCCTAATTTCTTTTGAACACCCAACTGATAAGAGTTATCCTTTTAACTGTGAATGTTTAAAGAAATAGTTGAAACCACCAAATTGTTCCATGGAAGAAATATTGCCCTATGATATAGCTTTTCACAGTTAGAAACACTAAGATTGAATACCCCTTCCTTAGGAGTATTCAACCACAGCTGCTTTTAGAGAGAGGATACAGTACTGGAGGGAGTATTATCTTGTTTCCATATGGACATATCAAAGTGTTAAAGTCAAAATAAATTTACCTATCCTCTATAATTCAGATTAGATACATTGCTAATCTTATAAACCTGTATGAGTTAGAAATTGTAGAGCCACACAGGTAATCATGATATATACCTAAAGCCTCCTTTGGATAGTTTCTATCAAGAAAGGAAATACAACCAAAAATATCCATCATGTTATGTAAGGTGTGGGAAGGTTAAGACACATCATTGAATAGCTGTAATAGAAGAGTAGGTCAACATTTGCGTATTTTGAGGTAAAAATGTATTTTCAAGGATGGCTTGACGAGGAGAAATTCTACCCCCTGTGACTGGGACATGATTCTGCAGGTACCAGGATTCAGAGAAGAAAGAGGTATGGAAGTAGGAGTGAAATAAACAAAGCAAGAGAAGACTTTGCACTTTCAGAGTGGATGGCCTCCAGCTGTGTGAAGTCCTTGCATATCGCATCACAGAACAAGAAAGCTCTTTGTACCTACTTGTCATCTTACACATCCTTTTTCAAATTTGCCCAGCAGCTCAAGAGAGAACACTGGCACAATTATTAAATGCTGATCGTGACCTCCACAATAGAGGAAAGCAAATTCATTAATACTTCTGACTGACTTAACAAACAACTTCCATTTGGTGGAAGCCAAACTCCCAGGCACTAGCACCAGTGTTCAATGAATGCATGTTTTGGGCACTGATGTAACTGTTAGTGAGTAGTATATAAAATTGCTTCCTAGATTTGCTTTCAAGTCTTTCTAAATTGTCTGTGACATAACAAAGGTTAGTCTGAAATTTTGCTCAAAGCCTTTCCTTTTGAAAAGAGGAGAAAAATTCAAGGATACTGTGCATTTAATCTTTGATCTTTATATTTCCAGTTATTTTCAGAGCCAAGAAGCAGCATTACATAACCCTGAGACAGTTATGAAATTGGATGCTTTTCTTCCACTTCTCCTTAAGAGGAGGGAGGGAATGTGGGGAACAAAAGTACTAGCGGGAAGCTAAAGCCTTTATAGATTCATTCTGTCTGAACCCCCCCAGCAGGAGAAATATTTATACAAGAAAGTACCATTAGAACACCAGTGCTTCCACTGAATTCATGCAGAGATCACTAGAGAGAGAGTCTCATAAACAAAAAGCTAGGGGGATGTGGGATGCAGAGGGACACAAGCTGCTTTATTGCTTGAGATCTTGCATTTTTTTCAACCTCAGTTCCATTTATTTTTGGTGTCCTTTAAATATTTCAGAAGAATTGCATCAGCGTTTCGCTGGACTATTTTGTTTTAAACCCCCAGGAAACCAATCTAAGCAACCAAGAAAAAAACAAAACTCTCCCAGGGAAACAATCCTGGAGGGTAAAACTTCAAGGAGCAAAGTAGTCAAGATCAAAACCAACTTTTTCCAAAGCTCAGTATGATCAGCTACCAAATGTCAGGGGCTTCAGAAAGTCAGGGTAGCTCAGCGATAAAAGGAAACAAAATTCAGCATAAGTACAAGAACAAAATAAAGATACACAGAAGGAAAAGTGGATTGGCTCCTTGGCAAAGAACAGCCAAAGAACCCACAAGGAGGCAGTGTTGATCAGGGCACTGAATCAGGAGTTCCTCGCTTTGGTCCCATCTCTGCCAGTGAGTAGCTGTGTGATTTTAGATACATCACATTTTTCTCCATGTCCATCCATTCCTTCTCAGAAATTTTATTTCTTCAGAATTTACAGCTTTATTGTATGGCACCTCGTAGTCGTGATCCTGAATTATTCTGAAATTTCCAATACGATGATTTGATAAAGGATGTTTTCCGGCTTTTCTTTTTCCCCAGCAGTGAATGACACCACTTTTAAAATCTATAAAAAATGGCCATTTTTTGAACTAACAATAGTTTCCCCAGTTTAAACATGAATCTGAATGTATTACTTTACATCCCAAAATAATCTTATTGTTTTGGCATAATAAAGTTTATACATTATAGAAAAAGGAACCTTAGATTTTTGGAGGTGAAGAAAGTTGCAATTAATAAAAGAGCACTTTCCCTCTTCTTCAACTACCGTTCATATTATATTTTTCAGAACTGTGTTGTCTATTCCTTTTTTTTCCAATATAAAGGCAGGAAAAAAGATGAAGGGAAGTTTCAACTTCTGGGATTGCTGATTTGTTTTCCTGTATTCAAATAACACTTCATTCAGAGCCTAATCAGAAAATTAAAATGGTCTTATATGACTGACTTGCTATTGTTAATCAGGTACAAGCAGAAATGACAACACATATATTACAATGTTTTTTTCAAGTATGAAGGTAGAGAAATGGGTATACATTGATATAATATGTCATTCCGGATTGTAGCACATTGTTATAGTAGTGCATCAAGAAAAAAAAATCAGAACTCCCAATAACATTTTCAGTAAGAATCCCTAAGAACTCCAGGACAAGCACTGTTGTTCTCACTAGCTTTTCTCTTTTTCTTTACTGTGCTATAGCAGTGGTACTGAATGTTAATGTGGCATGGCCAAGGTAACCAATTTACTGCATGGGTGCTTTTGGTGCTCATAAAACAAGCTGTAAGATGGGGATGATTGATATAGGTTATTGTTGTGGGACAAGCTTGGTTCTGTGCCTTTGTGTTATTGCCTACATTGTTTATATGTTTGAGGAACATTAAGCAAGGATTTCATTCCAATATATTCTTAGCTAGCTACATCCATTATCAAAACAATTTGGTACATGTTTCTGTTTTTTTTGCAATTTGTCTAATCTCCCATTATTTAATGCGTGGAAAAAATCTCCGCTAAAAAGAATGCGGTCACTATAAAAGGCATTTGACCACAGTGATTTCTTTGGAGCCCCATCTCCTGAGCAATGGATACCTTAGTTACTACAAAACATGACAGAAGGGTCAGGGGAAAGGAATGAGAGAAGTACCTCTACTTCACTTGTAATGATTTATAGGTTCTTTGAGCATCATTGAACTGAGGAAGTGAACCAAGAAATATTACAATCGTGGGCCTGATGAAGTGACTTCACCTATTTCCCTCATTGTTAATGGCAAGAAAAAAATCTGGCACTGCCCTTAAAGGAAGTCACAACTAAATTTACAGTTCATTGGATATTCCAAAATATTAAAAAGAAAAGAAAAAGGCAAGCAAGAAATGTGTCTTTTCAGGTTGAACACAGCATTAGTTTTTTTGGCGTTCAAGGTTTCTTTTTCCCTTCAAAATCAGTGTGAAGACATTCATAATAAAAAGTTATTTTAAAGTAGTAATTGAAAAGTTTCCTATAGAAAAATTCAAAAAGAAATATTGTGACTTTTTTAGAATTTGTTGGTTGAAGTGTTCTGAAACAAATACATTAGCAAACACATATGGATTTGTGAAATATTTTGTCTTCCAATCTGCATTATTTTTTAATAAAAAAAGCTTAACCAGAAAATTATCTAGCTCCAATAAGGAGGAATTATGTTTCAGAGTGGGGTTGTTAAGAAGCAATATCTCCTGGAGCTACTCCTAGATTTGTAGACCTTAATAATAGCTCCTTGCTCGTGGCTGTGCCTAAAGGCACAATCAGAACTTAATTTAGGGACTTCATGTACAACACCTTTAAAGAACATTTTGTGGGCCCTCATCCCAAACCCAGCAAATTTCAATTATTCCTTGCTTCACTCTACTTGCTCCTGTGGTAGTACATTCCTGATAGCTTTTTGTGACCATCAGGATGACTTGTTCCCACTGTAATGGTTTGCCGTAATAGACTATAAGATTCATTCTTACCCATTCTCCATTTTTATGGTTGCATATTCTGGTTAGGGGAAAAGGAGCTTAGGAAAAAAATGATTTAGGCTTTTCCTGTCTGTTTGTAAAATGAGCAATACTGATCAATGTATGCCAAATAATAGAAAAGTTGGGATGCTCTGCTCCTGTTCTTGCTATCAGTTTGCAAACAAGTGTAGTCATTCCGTATAATATGCATCCCTGTGCACTGAAGTCCTTAAAACAACCTGTGTCCTTCCTATCCTCTGCCAAATGCAACTTCTGTCCAAGGTGCTCAATGCCATTATTGCACATTGCTTACTTGTGTCATTATCACCTCTTCCTACAGTGAGTGTTGCACTCCTCAGGGGTGAAGGGAATGCACAATGTTTTCAAGTAATGGGCACTGCTGGAAAATGCCTTATCTACATACATCTAGCATTAGATTTTTATGTATCAGTGCCCCTCCTCCCCCCAGTAAAAATGCTTCCAAACTGTTACAGGAACCTAAGAATTGTTGCTATTCCTTCCTTCAGTTTCTACAACTCGCCTACCCAAACAATTTTACATTATCTCCTGCTATATAAAATATACAACATTTTGCACATAAACAACATTGACCACATGCAGCATGGCAAAACATCAATGCCATATGATGAGTCATAATACTGAAGAGCCTATATGATTTAGTAGAGAGAAATCTGGTATTTGAGAAGGAAAGCTTCTGTTCCCAGCTTACTGGGTGACCTTAGTTAAGACATTCAATTGCTCTATTTCTAAAATGGGGATAACAAAGCCCGCCAACATTTTATAAACTACTTTGGGATTTAGGGTTGAAAAGTGATGTATAAGAGTTAACTATTAGAAGTTGTATAGGATTTCCTAATATTTCCTGAATAACATAGACTCTGTGTAGGGATAGCAGTTGAGTATAAACCTGTTTGTCCATCTCTAATATAGCTATGAGCCCAAGTACACCTGTGGGGTAAAACCTTTAAAAACATTGGTTTAAAATATTATATAATTCAATCAATGAGGTTATAAGATTGGACTGCAAAAATGCACTGCAGTCTTGTAGAGATTTGAAAGTAAACAGTCAAACAATATGCAAATTTGACTGGTACCATTTGGATTTTGGTAGATTTTAAAATAATATTTTTTTAAATTCCCTCCCTCTCCTTAAGGAGGATGAATCAAAACATCAATGCCATATGATGAGTCATAATACTGAAGAGCCTATATGATTTAGTAGAGAGAAATCTGGTATTTGAGAAGGAAAGCTTCTGTTCCCAGCTTCAATACAGAGTAAACACATACAGAAAGTTGAACAGAGTTTTTCCTGTATCAGAACTTTAGTTGGCTGATTACAACTGCCTGATTCTGAGGCAGTCCTAGCCACAACACCATGTAGAGCTGCTTTCAGACAGCTCAGTCAGGTCAGTAAAACAGGGTTTTTAAGGAACTTTAACCCATTCCAGTACTGCTATACAGGTAATCCCTATGGCTGTATATAGATATTAATTTTTTCTAGTTTTAATCCAGACTACAGCCATCACTATTATACATGTGGATGTCTATAGTCTGAATAAAAATTGTCTCCAGTCTGAATTAACTAATCCTTATTGAATGAGGATTAAAGTTAATGCAGACTAGAGCAGTCCAAATGAGCCATTTTAAATTGTATTAATTAGTATGTATATATGCCATTGCTTTTAGGAAGAACAGCAGTCCTTAGGAACTCAGATAAGCATTCCTTAGAAAAGCAGATAAGCATTGCAAATATCAGTCCCCTCAAGGGAAACTCAATTAGGTTTTTGCAGCACACCAGAGGCTATCAGGCACAAAGTAACACCTTTGCAAAGACAAATGTGCTAAGGACACCTCACCATGACTAACTTCCAGCCCTGCCCAAGCACAGGAGCTACTGGTCTGTGAAGAAGGGGGAAAATCCTTGATTATTAACCCTTGATTTGAGTTGAAGTTTGATTTGAACTGTGTGATGCGAATCAGTTAACACAGTTTAGAAAATGGTAAGGACATCTACAAATGGCCTACAAGTCCCCTTTCCAACACAGTTGCTATGGTAGCAGGGAAATGCAACTGTAGAGATATAGTATGTCAGCAGGGAGTTTCCCTACAAGAGGGAAAATCTTTTTTCATGAATCTGGATTCATAACCCTTTTTATATGCTACCCAAATGGAACAAAGATCCAAAACTGAGGTGAAGAAACCAGCCCAACATGTTGACTGTCATGATGGTTATACAGCATGCAGTCAAGCCTTTCAGAGGCCTGAAAATATACTTGAAAATATATTTTCTTCAACAACTGAATCAAAAGATAGAATTTACATATATAAACTTTGGAAATACATTTTAGAATGGCAAAAATATGCTTCCAGATGTGTCTCCCATTAAAAAAAAAAGAAAGAAATTTCAAGAATCTCAATATTCTGTGCCTTTAACCTAGGGTCTTTTATTTTCCACCTAAATTATTTGAGCTGCTGAACACAAACAAGAAGATGGGTAAAAAAGAAGACATAGCCTGTGTACATGTTTAAAGCATTTGCCAAAACTTATTTTTTCATCAGCTTGCATGCAACCATAAACAAACATGTCCATATATTAGTAAAAGGCTCTTATTTTATTTGCAAAACATTCCTGGAACAGAAATTTTAACTAAATAACTATTATACTGCAGTGCTGTTCACCTCACAGCAATAGTATCAGGAAGATCCCTTTGTGTTAAATCCAAACACTCAGTCCCTGTACCAAAGATCTTACAAGAAATATTTAATAGCATTTGCTTGACTTAAAAATCTACTTACCTTGTTCCCATCACTGTGGTATCTGGCTACCTACAATTTAGGCTTAAACTCCACTTCCCTTGTATTTCTATTTTTTATTTTCTCTTGTCTCTTTCAAATAAAAGCAGTTGGGGATGGCATGTATTTTTTTAAGTGTGTACTTGAAGGTGAATTCTACCAGAAAGTATAAACCTTGTTCAGATATTGTGTATGTACATATCAACTTGTGAAATTGTTTGATGAGTCCTAATTAGAAATTTTTGCATAATCTCTCTATACCATACTGCCCATTGTTTTGAAGATAACAGCTAAATAAAGGCATTCAAGAAGCCAGTAGCAGAAGCCCTCTAACTTTTCAGCTTTAATCTAAGCACATGTTAGCCATTTGGGGGGCTTAGGGGCTGTGAGCCTCTATGCACGGCCCTAGCACAGCAGGTTGGGGGTGGGGGGCTCTCACACTCCTCCCAGCGTGTCCCATGGGCTCCCTGGACTGCTGAAGACTCCCAAGTGGAGCCAAACAGCCAAGCCATTCCTGATTACCTGACAGGGACATCATGACTGCCCATCTGGACCTGATGCAGCAGCAGTTCATCATGGCCACAAGCCATCAGCCTGCCATCCCGTGCATGCCAACCCATCACACTCTACCCCTGCCAAGTGTGTCCTGGTCACCTGGGTTCTGGGTACGCATGTGTCCCAGATGTCTGTATTCCCACCCAATGAAATTGGTGGGCCCAACCCCACAATGCAGCAAGCTGCCTAGATCCACAAAGCCCTGCTGAGTAGCTTCTCACCCATGTGGACTGGGTGCCCTCCCCAGATGAATAAGCTGCAGGGCTTCAAGTGCCCTCACCATGGCACCAGGCCATAGGTATCCTACCCCAGGCTCTTCTGGCCCTGCATCATGGGCACCACTGCCCACCACCCATACCATCACCCTATCCTTCTGCCCTGCTAACCCTCTCCAGGGGCACACAGGATGTGGGGGAAAGTAGTGCAAGGAAGAGATGTACCTTGTTTTAAACACATGTTGAATCTGCCAAACCTTAACTGTGTTTATTAAAAAAACTGTGCAATGTTCACTTCTATTCAGCACTGGTGATGCCACATCTAGAGTACTGTGTTCAGTTTTGGGCCCCCACTACAGAAAGAATGTGGACAAATTGGAAAGAGTTCAGTGTAGGGTGACGAAAATGATAAAGGGCTGGTGGACATGACTTATGAGGAAAGACTGAAGGAACTGGGCTTATTTAGTCTAGAGAAGAGAGGGGACTTAATAGCAGTCTTCAACTACCTGAAGGGTGGTTCAAAAGAGGATGGAGTTAGACTCTTCTCAGTGATGGCAGATGACAGAACAAGGAGCAATGGTCTCAAGTTGTAGCAAGGGAAGTTTAGGTTAGATATTAGGAAGACTTTTCTCACTAGGAGGGTAGCAGAACACTGTCACAGGTTACCTAGAGAAGTGGTGTAAGCTCCATCCTTGGAGGTTTTCAAAACCTGGCAAGACAAAACTTTGGCTGGGATGATCTTGTTGGGGATGGTCCTGCTTTGAGCAGGAGGTTGGACTAGATGACCTTCTGAGTTCTTTTCCAACCCTCACTTTCTATGATTCTATGAACATTGCCAACTCTGGGACTTGGAACCTTCTTCTCAGTTAAGATTGAGAGACTGGGGAAAGCTCTGGCTGTATCAGGTGTTTATGA
>NW_017728914.1:16138013-16149229 GCF_001723895.1 Crocodylus porosus
GGGGGGAGAGGAGAGTGGGGAGCCATGGGAGGGCTCAACTTAACAAAACATAATACGTTGGGATGACAAGGGGTATGCCACACACAAAACTGCCACCCCTCAGTCTAATTAAATGTTGCAGCTGCCAAACTTTTTCATGTGCATAATAAAGAAAAAATCTGGAATGATGCTCACTCTGGAACTTGATTTGACCAGAGCACAGGGAACTACCTATCTTATCAGAGGCTGAACCACTCTCCCAAGAGTGTGACCAGGCCCACAGTGGTCTTGTCCTGTAGGTTGGTGCCCCTACCCCCTCTATTTTGAGTACTCCTGCCTCCTTCTGGGGCTAGCCTGGAACCTCTTTGTGGGGCCCTGTGCTATGGGGTAACAAGTTGGAAGGTGAATGGAGTCAATACCAGTGCTGGCATCAGGTTTCAATAGTTTTTTCTCCTTCCCCTTCCCCAATGCTGCTTCTTGGACTGGGCCCTGCCAGATGCCTTCCTTGTTCCTTGGATTATGGGCCAATGACTTTCATGCATTGTGTTTCCTGTTCCTGGGCAATCAATGTGAGTGGTGTGGAGTATTCTCCCTCTGCAACTATCCAGGGTACCCCCCTCAGTGGGCATCTCGTGGGCATGTCATCCCAGGAAGGAGTCCATGGACTGAGGCTCTCCATGGTGGGGTGAGGTGGGCAGAAGGCTGCTCTACAACTCTGGCCCAGTAGCACAATGATACACCTATGGGAGGTGGCACTGACACCACTCAGGGGTGTTGTAGCAGGATCCCATGTGCTCTTTGACCCTGCACATTAATTCCTCATCCTACTGCTGTGACTCAGTTCTGTAGCGGCACAAGTGCCCTCCCTCAGAGAGCAGCTGGCCATCTGTAGACTTTGTTCTTTAACCTTTGCAGTGCATTCCTGATCCTGGGTCTCATCTATGTGCTGCAGCACTGTTGGTGCTAGCAGTTTTAACCCCCAACATTGAAGGTCCCCTTAGTCCTCATGTTGCCAGCATTGTCTACACACATGTCTCCAGTACTCTGCAGATATCCAGGTGACCAGCCTAGATCCATCATCTCAGGTTCTACAACCAGGCCTCTTGCACAAAAATACAGAGCCTCCAGACAAGGAGACACCAAGGGAGCTCTGATGAGTCCCCTGTCTGGACGCTTTCCCCCAACCAAGGCTGGAAACCATGCAACTCCTTACAAGTCAGCGCTGACCATGGCACAGAACCCCCACATTTGCCTCCCTGCTAGGGAAACCCAGACTCCTGAGTTCCATCTTGCTGCTGTGGGAGGGCTGGGAACCCAAACTTCAGGAACCAGAGGGATAAACCGTCTCCAGTTCCTTGGAAGGAGAGGGAGGAAGGGAGTGAGGGAAGGGGAGGGTTGCTTGGGAGAATTCCTGATTCCCACTGTATCTTACCTGCCACAGTGCTCATTAGTAGTTTTGCCAAAAGGTGAATATTTCAGCATATATCAGATTCTGTTTGGGTTAGGGTTTTTGTCAGGTGGATCCAGGTACACAGGCTGGCCTCTCTCAGGAAAGCAACGCAACCTTGAGGTATGGAGCAGTCAGTTGTTAATTACCCAGATTTATGGTCCCACTCAATGTAACACAAACTGATAAGCCTCCAACAACAGCAGAGGGGACTGAGCCTGGTGCCATGCCTTCATTCCAGGCCAAGGGTGTGGGGGTTGCGAGAGCAGTTCTGTGAGAGGCAAGAGGCCAATGAACATCAATAAATCATTATCATCCATCTTCCACCTGGACAATTGTCAAGCCAAAAGCATGCTGAATATCAGAGTAGCCAATTACATCCTTCTCCATAAGCATACCCCAAGAAGTCACATTAGACAGTTCCCTCACCTATAACCATCACATTCAGGAAGTCAGTAGTAAAGTCTCTGTACAAGTATCTGCCTTAAGAGGTTTAGCCAGCACAACATGGTATGCCAACTTCAAAGTGCTCAGAACCATTGCACTTGCAATGGTATACACCCCAGCAGATTACTATGCTCCTGTATGGCCCAGACGTTATGACACAAAAATTCTCAGCACAGTACTTAACAGTGCACAGAGACTCATAACAGACTGCACAACCTACACAAACACAAATGTATTCTCTGCACTCCAAGGCATTAGACCAAGTGACACAAGAACCAACTGCTCCCCTGCTGCCACATTTCTGGGCCTGTGGAGAACCTAACAGGCTGGGTACTGTGGCCTTGTGTGTTGCACTAATTTCAGATAAAGGGTGGGGTGAAGGGAAACGAAATGATCATTCAAAGTAATATGGTCTGAAATCTGTTCCTATATAATTTTATACCAAACACAAGCAAGTTCCCCAAAGTGCAGAACCTTGACAGAGAGGCATGGATGAAGCTGAGGAGACTGATATATGGACACAGATGCTTCAAGACAGTACTGTACAAGATGAACATCTTAGATAACCCCCATGTGAATGCAGCATCTAACACCAAGTTTCTCAACTGGTGTGCTGCAGCCCAATGGTATGCCATCAGAAATAAGCAGGTGTGCTGAGGAATTTTGGAAAAAGAAGGCATACATTAGAAAAATGAATAAATGAATAAATGAAATGCACTGTTTATATAAATTAGTTTTGTGGAGGGAACGAAAGTGTTTTGTGTTGTATTGCTGTTCCTGTGTACAGACTTGAGACAGTACACCACACTATACTCTAATGACTTTGCGTGTGGTAAAAAAAAATCTGTTGAGCAGAGTATTCATGGAGTGTGCAGTTACAGTGGTGAATTTTGAGTAGGAAAGATAAAATGGATAAATATTTGAAAAGACAAGATTCTGATGCCTACACATTTACTTGCACTGGCGAAGCTGAACATGAGCACAAAAAAATCAAAAGGGTGAACTGACACTACTGTGAAAGTTATTTGCATTATGGATTTTCATTTACTGGTGAATCAACTTGCCTTCTTCCACTATGTCTGGTGTGTGGGAAGAAACTTTCAAACCATGCCATGATGCCAAGTCAAAACAACAACCTTCAACCCACCTCTTGCCAACAAGGATAAAGATTTTTTCAAGCATTTTAAGGCTCAAAATGAAAAACAAGTGTGAACAATGAAAGACAGTGTAACATTGTCTAATAAACCGCTGGAGGCATTTTATTATTTGGTCACTGAGCTTGTTGTGAAGACAAAAAAGCCACCTACAATCACAGAGTCTTTAATTTTACCAGCATGTAAAGAGATTGAGAGCATAATGTTAGGTTCAGATGCAGTCAATAAAATCTCAAGGAATCCCCTTTAAGACAACATGATAAGTCGCTGCACTGATGATGTCTGCTGACATTGAAACTGTTGTTCGAGAAAAAATAAAATCAAGCGGAAAATTTGCTTCACAGCTTGATGAGTCAATAGACATCAGTGGCCATGCTCAGCTCTTGGTTAACGTCAGGTACATTGACGGAGATGGTATAAAAGTGTATTTGGTATTTTGCAAACAGCTACCTGGTAACGCAACTGGAGAGGAAATATTCAGGGTGACAGTGACCTATCTTGAGGAGGGAGAACTGGAACAGAAAAACTGCCTGAGTGTCTGCACTAATGGGGCGTCCTCTATGACAGAGAAAGTGAAAGGGTTTTTAAACAAGGTTAAGCAAGAAAACCCTGATGTGCTGGTGACCTACTGTTTCCTACACCGTGAAGCACTTGTGGCCGAAACATTGCCAGGAGAGCTCTTCTCAGTATTGGATAAAGCAATAACAAAAGCGAACTTAATAAAAGCACAGCTCTTGAAAAGTTGCCTTTTCTCATTGTTATGTGAGGATATTGGAGCAGAACATCAGAGTTTGCTTTTGCATACAGAAGTACATTGGCTTTTCCATGGAAAACTTCTGTTATGTTTGTATGAGCTGAGAGAGGAAGTACAGATCTTAATTTTGGAGCAATCTGCATATGGGGACCTGATTACTGATTTAGCATGATATGCAAAGCTTGACTACCTGGGAGAAAGATTCTGATGCCTCAATGATCAAACAGGAAAATGCAAGGAAGAAATGAAAACCTTTCCAGCACTGATAAACTGGCTAAGCTAGCTCTCTGGCATGAAAAAGGAAGGCAAATTAGAAATGTTTCCCTTGGCAAATTCAGCAGATCCAAATAGCAGTGGTTTGGCCAATGTCATTTCTCAGCATTTGAAAAGTCTTGAAGAGATACTAAGTTTTCATTTCCCTTAAGTTCATATTGAAGATTTTGACTGGATCCATGATTCTTGGAGTTCATCTTCAGTCATTGGCAATGCGTAGGGGGTGCACAGGGGTGCATGTGCACCCCCTAAGAGCCTAGTGCCCTCCGCCAAGAGCAAGTGCTCTCGGCTTAGGCGATGGGCAGGGAGGGGTAGGTGGAGCGCTGGTGTCCCCCCAAGAAGTGCCAATGGCAGGTATGCTGCTGGCACTTCCAGGCTCAGTGTCTGGCCATGGAGGACACCCTCCCCCGGTCGGCAATTGGCTGTGAGGGGAGAACCCTCCCTGCCACAGTTTCTAAGTTTTGATAGAACAGCATTTAGTTTTGAATTTTGTTTCAGTTTGAAGCTGCTGTTCTGTTTTGTTTTGTTGAAACAGTTTTGCTGTTTCAACGTTTTGCCCATAGGCTATAATGGGGAAGCACAAAATAACTTACAACTTTGTCATTTCTGGCCTGATCTGGATGAAAATTGCATAAATGGTAGCCCCTTCTGAGGGCATGAAGCCTGCCAAGGAACAGCGACAGAATTAAACATCAGAACTGGACAGCAAGGAATGATCAGAAAGCACTAGGACTTAGCAGTAGGCCTGTGTGGATAGGCAACTATTCAATTTGGATTCAGCTGATTCGGATTCAGATTTGATTTGGAGATCCAAATCAATTTGGAAAAGATTTGGCATTTTGGAGATTTGGCCATAGGGTACAATGGAGAATCAATGAAATATATAAAACTTTGTTGGTTTTTGGCTGATTTGGATAAAACATGCAGAGATGGTAGCTGCTCATGAGAGCATGAAGCCTACAAAATTTCAAGGAAATAGGTGTAGCAGTTTCAGGGAAACTGCACCTCAGAGTGTTCAAAGCAAAAAACGCATGTCACTTGTATGTGTCAAGGTACACCGGGGTCAAAACTGCAGGCTTGTTAGCCCCTGATGAGGCACCAAAGCCTGCCAAGTTTCAAGGAGATAGATGCAGGGACTTGGGGTAAATGGACCTCAAGCTGCAGACAAGCAAAACTTGTGACATGGGTGGCACTGTGTGTTAAGGTGCCGCAAGGTGAAAACTGCAGGCCTGCTAGCCCATGCTAAGGCCATGAAGCCTGCCAGCTGCCAAGGAGATGGGTGCAAGGGGAGTCTGGGTTCTGGGGCCCTGCACCTCTAGCTGCTGACAGACAAAGCTCATCACATGGGTGGGTGACACTTGTGTGTGTGTTAAGGTGTGCCCTCACTCACCTGACACAAAGGCAGAAAGCAGGGCAGTTCAAACAATGCTTCCTTTTATGCAGTTTTTCCATCCCTCCCACAGAGCACTTGGAAGAGACCTCAGGAAAGGATGACAGTCACTGGCCAGCGACACAGTCAATAATGAGAGCAGTCCTTCCCCCCTCTTTCCCCTTCTTCTCCTTACTTCAGTTTCTGTTTCCCTGCAAGCAAGCTCAGCTTGACCTTTGAAACGCAAAATTTTTCAAAAATTTCAAAATGTTTCGTCTTGCCTCATTTTGTTTCAAGGCTGTTCCAAAGCTTTCTGTTTCATTTCAATTTTGCTATTTCAAGCTTGAAACAAGTCGAAACAGCGTCGAAAGAAAACTGCCAGTGAAATTTCGCACTGCCCTACAGAACATGTGATCTCAGTTTTGTTTCTATTTTCAACAACATACCTGTGTTTTACCTGTGAATTAAGTTTTTCAAGCCTGACTAACATAAAAAACAAAGTGAGTGCCTGAGATCAGTGGAGCAAGAGGTCTGAGTTGTACTGTCATCCATTCCTGCCAGGATAAAGTGACATTGTACATTGAGACAAGCCCAGACTTCACATTGAAACTAAGTTTTGTTTAAATATTCATGAAGTGCTGGGGAAGGAGGGATTCACCTCCCTGTCTGACATAGGACACCTCCAAGGAAGAAGCCTGCTTAATCTGTAAAGCAACCTTCTCACCAAAGGATTCTGAAGTACCCAAGGGAATAAATTTCCACCCTCTACCTGCCCTGTGCAAAATGAAGTTTCTTTTCTACCTAGGAGAACTTTTACAATCTTTGAATTCTCCTCAACCTGAAGAAAGGTGTGTGTACCTGAAAAGTTGCAAAAAAAGCAAATTTTTTGCTACTATTTAGTTGGTTTCATAAAAGATACTGCCTCTGACTCAAGAGCTTTGTTTATCTCCGTTTCTCAGACCAACATGGTTATAACATATATCCCATTTTTCTAGAGACATTTGACACAGAATAAGGGAAATGGTTTAACTTCTGAATTCTAGTCTTACATCTCCCACTGAAGGGCCCAATTTACACTTTTTACTTACATGATACAGGTAAACTCAACTCCACAGATGTTGATAGGAAGAGAATCTGGGTGTTTCACTGAGCCTCACAGAAATGACTGAATCAGGGAAACATTTTTAATTCCAATTTACAGATGGAAAACAAGCTATTATAAAGTGAGACCATTTGTTACTCAAAATCAGATCATTCATCAGTATCAAAATTATTTCACTTCCATGACTAATTAATGATTTCCAGGAAAATCACTTAACCACTTCAGACTCTATTCTTCCTGTGTGTGAAACTGTGTTGGTTATAATTTTGTGTTTATATAATGCAATAGGGAAAGGTACCATTTAGCAGACATTAAGGTATCTGGATTTAGCATTTCAACATTCCTTTCCATGACTATTAACAATATAAACAATTTTAATCATAATGCTGATATTTTTATTATTATTTAGGAGTGTTTTCAAATACAGAAAAAAAATGCAATTCATTTTTTTTTCCAATTTCCATCCTAGAAAGTGCCATTGCAGACTGTGATGGAAAGACAAATAAATACCATTATTCATTCTCATTCTGCCATCATTCTGCCTAAGGATGATGCCTCCTTTGTTTGTACATTCCAAACTAATCATGGTTTCTTGTGCATTTTGTCTTGTCGAAGCCAGGTGCAAACTTTCCACAATGTGCAAATTAATCTCGTTCACAATCACCAACATGTAACAGTACAAGCAAATGCTGCCAAAAGTAGGTGTCACAAAGCAGTGTAATGTGTGATTGGTGAGGAAATTGAACAGAGGAAACTGGCTTTAACAGAACAGTTATTTATGTCCTGGGAAAGGAGATGACAAATGTGATTGTGTATATTTTTAGCCTTCTTTAACTTTCTGGAAGTGTATTATTGGTGCCAGATGTAGAAAAAGAAAAGTAACATCCAGAATCCCTCAGCCTTTAGATGAAAAAGAAAGCTTAGGGAAAGGTTAGGAGGAACAGAAATGTGTCTTGTAATTAAAGAACAAGAGGACATAAAGGCACATACTGACAGAAATTTAGGGTTTTGGTTAATGAAATAAGTCTGAATAGAGTCCAAAAGTAGAAACTACTGGAGACAGCAATAAGCATTGCAAAACGCTAGACACGGTGGGTGTGTCTACATGTGCATGAAAGCACTTTTCTTAATGCACATGAAATCTAGTACTTCCAATGCAAGGTACTAAACAAATCTGCATTAGGCTGCCTTAAAGCACAGTAATGAATGTCCATGGGTTTTAAAAGACACTTAATACACAATAGCCTATTTTACTGTGCATTAGCATGGTTTTTTTACATGACACTTTAATGTTGAGTAAAATAGGCTGCTGTGCATTAAAGCACATGCAGATGCATCTAGTGAGATGATATTCTAGTCTCATAGATTAAATTCGGCATAAAAGAATAAGAGAGGACTGAGGTCTATAAGAGACAAATTTTGATGGAAGAGAGAGAGAGTGTTCACCCTCTGGACCAAGTCTGAAAGTATTCAGCTGAGGAAAATGACTATTTTCTGTTCTATGATATAGCTGGGCTAGAATGTCTTGTAGCCATGATAATCCAGGAAATATTCAAGAAGTACGTTTATTTTTTTGGTGATAGCTCTTATTGAACCAACTATATATTTGAGAGTATGTGACAAGAAGCCAGAGACTCCTGTTACTTTAAGTAGAGAGTGCAGCAGGCCAAGCTTGCAGTGTGGGGCTGCAGCAGAGGAGAACATGCTGGCTGTTAGACAAAGGGGAAACCTTTGTGTGGCTGGGGACCCACATAACTAGAAGGGATGGGTCTGAGAGGCATATATGTCCATGGTCTGAGGCAAAAGAGGCAGTCTGACCTTGCATGCTGTTGGGGAAGGAGCTTCTGGGAGAGAGGGGCTTCAGGAAGCAAGACAGAGCAGATAAAGGGGAAATATGGCTTGTGGCTAGTCAGTGACCCTGAATGGGGGTTAAGTTTAGTTTGGGAAGAAGTTTGCTTACATTTGTGTTATGTTTAAGTCTATGACTAGAGGACCAGGTTGTGGCCATGGGAGTAGTATAGAGACCACAGGGGCTACCAAGAGCCACCCAGAATGGAGACCTTAAGGGGCTGAGCAGCAGCATGACAGCAGCCTGACCTTGGTCAGGGACTCCATAGGGCTGGAATGCAAGACAGCACCTTGTCTGCATCAGGGAGCCCAGGGGCCCAAGCAGCCCAAGAAAGGAAAGACAAGGACCAGAGGCCTGAGCAGCTTGAGAAGGGCAAGATGGAGATGGAGCCCAGAAGCTGAGGTCCAAGGCAGTGGCTGAGGGGCACAATTGAAGAAAAGGGGCTGAAGCCAGGAAAACAGAATCCCCAACAAGTTTGAGGCCTGAGGGGGGCAAGTGTTGCACTGGGGCCAGGGATCCGCTCCAAAGTGTTAACAATTAGTAAGGCATGGGTGTGGCTACAGGGGAAGACAGAGACCATGATTAATGCCCCTAAGATGATTTAGTTCCTGAAGCAAGGCTGGTGCCAGTCAAGCGTGTGGAGCACAAGACAGTAGAGGGACTATGGATCACTCTGGCAGCCTTCTGCAATACTAAATATTCCATCAAGGTATGGGAAACAAATAAGAAAAGGGAGGGTACCCCAAGGAGTTGGAGTGGGACAGGATCACCAGCCACCAGGGAGACATGATGGCCACTCTTGGGCTCAATATGTTGCTTCAGAGAAATGTCAGAGAAATTTGGAGAACAAAGTGCTCTTCTTCAGTTCAAGACCTTCATCTTGAAATCTCTTAATCCTCCTTGCAGTCATAGCCCTACTTACTCTTCAGAATAAGCCTATACAAGAGCGTGTTCATGGGTCCTACAAAAGGAATTCCTCTAGAAGACTATATCTCAAACTAAACTATGACACTGTGATTGCTTCTGGTCTATTCAGTTGAAATATTCCATTGTATGTGTATGTGGGTGGGGTGAGGAGCATCAGTCACTTAACATTTCCAGGTGTTTTGTTCCAGGAAGCCTTAGAAAAATGGAGGAAAATTCTCTTTTAGTTCTTCATCGCTTGTTAAGATTTCCATTGCTTAATTAAAATAGATGAAGTGAAAGGCATGACAAAAATCAAATAGAGATCTCAAACTTGACCAGTAGGAAGAAGATAATAGAGGGATGAATACACGCTTTGTATCAGTGGAGACATCATAGTCAGTACCAACATTTTGGCAAATTTAGAATCCAAGTTGGGCTGGCTGACTTAGAGGTTATATTCCCCACTGCTGTGTGTGACTCCTTGCCCCAACCCATTTATTGCAAGACTAGGCCTGGATGAGTTCACTGACTTTTTGCAAAACTCCCTTTCACTACAGTGAACATGGTGGCAGGCCTAAGTAGTTAAATTAAGTTTGATTGACGTAGTCATATTTTCCATACATTCTGCCCAACTATATTTAACAACCTAGTGCTCAAGGTAGTGGAGAATCAGGATTTATGCCTTTCCTAACCAAGATGGTTATCCATTAGCACACAAGATAAAAATAAATAAATCAATCAAAAAGTTTTCCAACACTACATAATTTTGCAGTCATAATTACACATGGGCACAAAATTCTGGATGCAGCTATTTATATGTCTGTCACTGCTTTGAAATAGACTACTAACTACACAAATACCAAATATATATAGTTTAGAACAGGAACTAAAATAAGGTCCTACAAAATCCTTTAAAAGATTAAAGCACTAGCATATAATAATTGTGATGTTTTAATATCAAGGTACCAGTCTTTTCTGGGAGTAAAAACACTAGGGGCAATATCAAATTAGAGGCTTCACCTTCTTACCCAATGTGATTTTTTTCCTATCATTTTAAAATACGGTATTTATTTTTTTTAAATGAAAAAGGAATAAAAACAGGGAATGAGGAAAGGATAAGTTTTGTTTAAAATTTGTACAATGGAGGACAGAATATCCTAGAATATTAATGACGTGCTTCAGTGGTGAATTCTATCTACTTTTCATTTTGTTGCCAACATAATGTCTCCATAATTGTGTTTATAACTGCATTTTAGAGTGAGCAGCTTGGTGCTACATTGTGCAATGAAGGTATCTTTCTATAGAAAGCCTGACTCACCTCCTCTTGGAATCAAGAAAGGAAAAGATTGATCTTAAAGAGAAGGTTATTTATTTTGACATATTAGGTAGAGGATGTGGAGTCAGTTTTGGATGATAATAAGGTTTAAGGGCTAACTCAATACTCCCTTCTGAATGAAGCAGAACTGGTGAGTACAGGAGAACTGTTGCAAAATTTACTTTCTTGGGAAGTCTGGAACTAAAGCACCAAAGGAACATGAAAAAGGAAATGGGGATGATTCATAGAATGATAGAATTATAGAAAGTTAGGGTTTGAAGTGTCCTCAGGAGGTCATCTAGTCCAACCCCCTGCTCAAAGCAGAACCAGTCCCAACGAGATCATCCCAGCCAAACCTTTGTCTAGCCAGGTTTTGGAACCCCCCAAGGATGAAGCTTCTACCACCTCTCTGGGTAAGTGGCTCCAGTGTTTTCATAGTTTCACAGTTTCTAGGGTCAGAAGGGACCTGAACAGATCATCTAGTCTGACCGCCTGCCATAGCAGGAAAGAGTACTGGGATCAAAAGACCCCAGCAAGGTGTTCATCTAACCTCCTCTTAAACACCCCCAGGGTAGGAGCCTGCACCACTTCTCTTGGAAGTTGGTTCCAGATCCTAGCCAC
>NW_017728914.1:16149329-16150796 GCF_001723895.1 Crocodylus porosus
TTCCTTTAGAACTCTAGGGTGGAGATCGTCTGGACTGGCTGACTTGAATACGTCCAGTCCCTCCAGAAGCTCCCTAACTAGTTCCTCACTAACCCTTGGCCCAGGTGTGCCTCTCCTGGGGCCCGAAGGGGGCCCAGCAGGGAGGTGGCAGTTCTGGTCCCTACTTAGGAATACAGAGGCAAAGAAATCGTTAAACATGTTAGCTTTGTCGTCTGGTGTGACAACCAAATTTCTACCCTCCAAATGAGAAAATTCTTCCTAATATCTAACCTAAACTTCCCTTGTTGCAACTTGAGACCATTGCTCCTTTTTCTGTCATCTGACACCACTGAGAACAGTCTAGCTCCATCCCCTTAAAAAATGGCCTTCAGGTAGTAGAAAGCTGCTATTAAGTCTCCTTTCAGTCTCCTCTTCTCTAGACTAAATAAGCCCTGTTCCCCCAGTCGTTCCTCATAAGTCCTGTTCCTCAGTGCCCTCACCATTTTTGTTGCCCTTCATTGTAATCTCTCCAATTTGTCCAACTCCTTTCTGTAGTGGGGGGCCCAAAACTTAACACAGGACTCCAGATGTGGCCTCACCAGTGCTGAATAGAGGGGAATAATTACTGCCCTTGACCTACTGGCAACACACCTACCAATGCAACCCAGTATGCATTAGCCTTCTTGGCAACTAGGGCACACTGCTGGCTCATATTCAGATTATCATCCACTGTAACCCCCAGGTCTTTTTCTACAGAGCTGCTGCCCCTAGCCTGTAGTACTAGATGGGATTTTTCCATTCTAAGCGCAGAACTTTGCATTTATCCTTGTTGAACCTTATGACATTCCTTTTTCCCCAATCCTCCAACTTGTCTAGTCACTCTGAATCCTAGCCCTACCCTCCAATGTATCTACTACTTCCCCCAGCTTGGTGTCATCTGCAAACTTGCTGAGGGTACACTCTATGCCATCTTCCATGATTCCTTGCATGGCAGTTACTTGCATGCATAAACAGTGGAAAGGAGGGACTAATGGGGCTCAGTCCCCACAAATGCATAGCAGCATCAGGCATGGCCTTACGGCATCCCATCCACTGGCTGCTGCAGCAGCGGGGAGCCCCCTCAGCTGTCCTGCGCACTCACAGTCAGGATCACAGCTGGCTAAGCCACAGGCAGATAACTTTCTTTTAATCTGTTTTCTTTACCATTCTCTGGGCTTGGGGAGGGGGGAGGGGAGGGCAGATCAAGACCCCCACAGTGCACAAGAGAGTTTCATATTTTCATAGTTTGTAGGGTCGGAAGAGACCTGAGCAGATCATCTAGTTCGACCCCCTGCCATGGCAGGAAATAAATACTGGGGTCAAATGACCCCAGCAAGATGTTCATCTAACCTCCTCTTAAACACCCCCAGGGTAGGAGCCTGAACCACTTCTCTTGGAAGCTGGTTCCAGACCCTAGCCGCCCTGACTGTGAAGTAGCGCCTCCTGATA
>NW_017728914.1:16150896-16188962 GCF_001723895.1 Crocodylus porosus
CAACCCCTCCAGAAGCTCCCTAACAAAATCCTTGCCAACCCGTGGCCCAGGTGTGCCTCTCCTGGGGCCTGAGGGGGGCCCAGCAGGGAGGTGGCTGTTCTGGTCCCTACTTAGGAAGACGGAGGCAAAGAAATCATTAAACAGTAAGGGAGAATTATTCACCCCTGCCCCTGCCCTGCTCCTTGCTGCACTGTGGGGATTATCCCATAACCTGGCCCATCTGGAGCCCCATTCACCATGAATAGGGCCCTGGCTGGGCCACTTCAGGGGACAATTGGAGCCTGGCAACTCATCCAGGGGTGTGACAAAGGGGAACACATGCTCCGTCCTGGCTCCTCCACAAAGTATGCTGTGGTGGGAGCCACCTGCCTGTGCCCTTGGATGAGCCACCAGGCTCCTACTGTTCCATGACCCAGCCCTGGCCCCGGCTGCCTCCCTGTGCTGGCCCCAGCTGTGCATCACCTGGGAGGACCCAGATCTGGGAACCAGAGCAGGGCCAGCCTTGGCTGTACGGCCAGGCCAGAGTGGAGGGAGTCCCTGGGACAGCAAAGTGCACGGCAGCACCCGCATCTTTCAAAGCAAGGTGCAGAGGCAGAGATCAGAGGCTGAGCCCAGCCTATAGCTGTGACCCACCCTTTCCCCGTGAAAAGATTGGAGGGCCACGTGACCCCCACCCCTTGGCTGACTGGTGCCATGCCTCTGGAGGAACCACTGGGCTCTTCCTGGAGATAAAGCATGGTGAGGTAGAGTGCGCACAGGAGTCCCAGGGGCTGGCTCCACTCCAGACCCCAGATCTGGGCCGCCCCCCATAGGCAGTGTGCAGCCAGGGCCAGGGTGGGGAGGCAGCTGGGGTCGGGAGGCAGCCAGGGCTGGGGTGGTGTTGCGCCAGGCAACGCTGCTCCCCCTGTGGCCCTTTTCCCTCCTCCTGCAGACTTTCCCACGGGGGCTCATGTTCATGCATGCATATGCACATATTCAGCCCGCCCAAATTATTTTGTTCCTCTGCCTATGCTTGCATGGCAGTTTCCTTGCATGGTAGCTTGGGAATGAACAATGTAATGGAAATAGAGGCTCTTGGAGTATCACAAAGTTTGTATAGAGACAGCACTGCCATGGTACTTATGGCATTCCAATGATGTTTCCTGTAAAACAGAAGTAACACCCAGATGCAGTGGCTTCACATTGGCACTTGTTTGCATAGGATAGATTCTGGAGCCCTTACACCCCTCCACAAGCATTTTGTCACATGAGAATCTTACTGAAATGCTCAGTAAGTCTGGGCAAGTGCTCAGAGTGGTAACCAATATTTCTAAAATCTGACCCCTTTTTACCTACGTATTTTATTATAACTTATTTATACTTGCATAGGACCTAAGGCCACACTCTGAGCTAAAATCCCATGGTCGTCAGTGATTTACAAATGGAGAAATAATGAGTTTCTGCCCTAAAGAACTTACAATTTAGGTGAATTATGAGAGATAATACACCAATATAATATAAATGAAGGTGACTGATATTCCATATGAGAAAATTATTGCTCTTTATTCTTTTATTTCATTTTAAATATTCATATTAATACTACTAACAACAACAACAATAAAAATAAAAGCAAGTGGAAGAAAAGTGAACATCTTTTGTTTATTCAGTAATGTCCTTGATTTTCTCAAAATAGCAACTAACCTGATATTTTTTACAAGTTGTTTTGTAAGCAGGATATAGACTAATTCTAGGATAGCAGCAAAGATAGCAGAAATAATAGAATAGTTTAATAAATTAACTTCAGTAAGTAATATTGAACTATAGAGTCAGTAAGAGAAAGAGTCATAGTGGTGATCAACACATTTACTTTCTCCTTTGTGACTGTACCCTTTTCATTATTCCTGATAGCTTTATTCTAGATGAACATCCTACCCCAGTAACCTGAGAAAAATTAACCTTCAGTGCACTGCAGGAAGACCTGTAAAGATTCAGTTTGTAGATTTTAGTGATTTTTTTTATAGTAACAAAAATAATTTCCAAGGAATTTTACTTCTCGTCCACCCCGCAAACCCCCAATTGTTACTAGTTTTAATTTTTGCATTTACACAGCTTTGGATTAACTCACCACCTGGACAAGAGAGAGGTCAACATTGTATACCTAGACTTCCAAAAGGCCTGTGATCTGGTACCCCATGATGTTCTCATGGGAAAATTGGTTGACTGTGGGCTTAACTGCTCGACAGTTAGGTGAGTAGGAAATTGGCTGTGGGGTAGGACCCAGAGAGTTCTAATGAATGGATCTGTGTCATACTGGTGAGAAGTGGCCAGTGGTGTCCCTCAGGAGTCTGTACTTGATCCAGTACTTTTCAATGTCTTTATCAATGATTTATATGTTGGGGTGAAGAGCTCACTGGCCATGTTCATGAACAACTCCAAATTATGGGAGAGTGTGGTCACACTTGAAAATAGGCTGCAGATACAGGTGGACCTAGACAGGCCTGCAAATTGTGTGGATCAGAACCAGGTGAAGTTCAACATTGAGAAGTGTAAAGTGCTCCATCTGTGGATGAACAATCCCCAATATACTTACAGGCTAGGTGGTGCCAAACTGACTAGCAGCATGACTAAAAAGGACCTAGGGGCAAAAATAGACAAGAGTATAAACATGAGCCATCAGTACGATGTGGTAGCTAGTAGGGCAAACAATACTTACTCTGACATGAATCAACCAATGCTTCTCGAGCAAAACTAAGGAAGTGATTCTTCCACTTTACTCAGCATTGGTGAGGCCACAGCTGAAGTACTGCATCCAGTTCTGGGCACTGCACTTCAACAAGGACATGGAAAAGCCTGAGAAAGTCCAGAGAAGAGCCACCCATATGATCAGAGACTTGCAAGGCAAGCCATACAAGAAAAGGCTGAAGGACTTGGGTCTCTTCAGCCTAAAAAAGAAAAGGATGAGAGGGGACTTGGTAGCAGCTTACCACTATATCAGGGGAATATATCAAGAACTCAGTGAACAATTGTTCACCAGGGCACCCTGGGGGAAAACCAGGGGTAACGGTCACCAACTCCTCAAAGACTGTTTCAGGCTTAACACTAGGAAAAATTTCTTCACAACCAGGGTGTTCAGACTGTGGAATGAACTCCCTCCAGAGGTGGTGCAATCACCTACTCTGGAAATCTTTAAAAGGAGACTGGATGGTCACCTCACTGGGGTCACCTGACCCAAATTGTCTTTCCTGCCTTGTACAGGGTGGCTGGACCCGATGATCTTGTGAGGTCCCTTCTAGCCCTTTACAATCGATGAATATGAATTTATGTATTATATCAATAAAGATAGTATTTATTCAAAAGGCAAAGGTTTGATTCAGTTCACATTTCTGATTCAGTCATCCAGGTTGGAAATACAAACACCAGTTGTTTGCTGCTAACCAATTCCAATGGTATCACAACCTCAACCAAGTAGCAGCCGGAAGTAAATCATCTTTCCATCAAAGAGGAGAAGAGAGGGTAGAGGAAGGAAAAGGAGAGGAATCCTAGCTACAGCTGACTCTCTCCTGCAGAGACCTGCAACTTCTGTGTATGGATCTGTGGCTCAAGAAATGGACTCTGAAGTCACCTCAGGACCCAGCCTGTGGCAAAGACCTTCCTTGAATCAAGGGATTGCTGATAATGATTAACACCACCATATGATCAATGAGACCAATCATCTGTATTTTAAGATACCATTGTGAAGGGAAACTGATGTCAGAAAAAGATTTTTTGGGGGGAGGGGGGTTATGCGCAATAAGCATTGGGAAGGAATAATTTGCATATGAGATCTGATTATTAGCATTTCTTCAATTCTCAGAAGTATTCACTTCTAAATGAGAACAAATAGAAATATTGCGAGAAGTCCCACAAACATTTTCAGCTCCTTGTAAATAGGCACTGTAGCAAAACTTATCTGCCAAAAGGTGAATAGGGAATGCTTTATTTGTTGATTCTTGCAAAACATTTTAAAAATTTGCCATGTATGGAATGATATAAGTAGAAAGTATTATGACATAACTTTATCTTGCAGGTCTCTGCTTCTAATAATTATACATTCTATTCAGTGGTAGTGAGGAATTTATTTAACAACACTATAGGCACTTCCTCACAAGTATGCACATGCCGTTTGCAGTGGTGCATACTGCACATGCCACATGCAGGCATTCACCATGCTGCTAACATGCAGTATGGTGCATTGTTTCGACACCAGGAGATCCCAGTGCCAAAAAAACCTACACCAGAAAAAAGCAGGGCAGCACAAATGGCAGCAGCGTGTGCCATCTGAAACTGGAGCCTGGCCAGTCAGAGCCAGGTTCTGGCTGCCAGCCAGGCTGTATGTGCTCTGATCACCTCTGCTGGAGCCCTGGGAGGCTCCCAGGACCCTAGGTAAGGCGGTGGCCAGTCCAGGTGCTGGCCCCAACCTCCCTTACCCCATCTGGAGTAACTTACTGCACTGCAGAGCACTCGTACATGGGTGTTTCCCAAATATGTGCCACTGCTAGTTGGCTCCAGGGAATGCATGTTCCTGCATGGGGACATGCCTTATAATGTTTTTAGATAAACGGCATATTTATAGCAGCTATAAAATGTCAGAAATTATTAAAGCTATTCTTTATTTAAAAGGAAATATGGAAACACACTATTTATAATAAAGAATTCAGGTTAACAGTGGAAAGAGGGACTGACTGTGTTCATTTATTAAACCCTGAAGTCATAAGGACACAAATGCAAAAATTACTACATTTAATGTTACCCTGTTATGTTTTTCTGGCTGGAAAACAATCGCTGCATGACAGA
Organism: Crocodylus porosus; assembly: GCF_001723895.1. Classification (NCBI taxonomy): domain Eukaryota; kingdom Metazoa; phylum Chordata; order Crocodylia; family Crocodylidae; genus Crocodylus; species Crocodylus porosus. The sequence continues at coordinate 16,155,709 of NW_017728914.1, forward strand.
GAAGTATATTAAAATGCTACCAAAGCAAAAAGATCTCATGTGTGCAACTGTAGAGCACATCTACCAATAAATGTAAGATAACAGCATGTGCAATTTGTACCTACAGGATAGCTATATTACAGGGAATATTAAAAGCCTACACATACTGTGCCTGTCGCTACTTAAATGCCTATCTCTATTTTCTGTTTATTTCTAATATGTTTTAAATTGCTATTTAGAAAAAAATTAAAAAGCTAGGCCTAATGGAGCTACACCAATTGATACCATCTGAGCATCTGGTCTCTTTAAAACTCAGTGGTCTTAAATTAGTTTTCATTTTGTTTTTCACAATGGAATATTTTACTTCATTTGAGTGTTATTAAGACACATTAATGTTGTGTGACTCTGACTCTTGTTGCACTGCCTTGGGTTTATTGCATTTAATCAGGCTTTTCAATTATATCTGCTCAAATATACTGATAAAAAAAGCCACGGCCTCTCCGCTAAGTAGGTTACGAAAAATGCTATGTAATGACATGAGGTTGAGAAGCTAGCAGTGGCACTTACAGAGTGAAAGGATTTAATTGGGCAAGAACAACCTTGGAGGCATATGTGTTTATTATTTAGGACATATATATGCCAGAGGCGAATCCAAATTTACTTCAAATGAGCAATCCCTCCACTATGCAACCTCCACATCAAACTATCTCTGCCTTCAACCATTTTTGCTGATGTTAAATTTAACCGAGTGTTATAACTTTTTAAAAACTTATTCAAATATATTATCCCCACACAAAGAAGTGCAGGAATGAGCTGAGGAAGGAAAAGGTAGAAAGGAAAGAAAAAATAGAGACAAAAATAGTTATGGTGAATCAATAATCATTACAGTGAATCAATTATTATGTTTCATTGAAGGGAGGATCCAGAACTAAAGCAGGGAGAATCCAACAGTCAGAATAATGTGTGGCTCACACAATCCATTTCATGATTCCACAGCTGCAGAATAGTCCAAAATTGGTGTTTAGGATATCAAAATCGACTCACACCCTAGTTTTGTTATAGAATTGTTTAATGTACCAAGTTGTTTAGGACCTGGAGCTTGGTAGCTGTTGAAAAATTTAAATAGCATTTCAGGTAGGCCACCAGAATACGGCCAGTATATAATGTACTTAAAATATGGATTCATTGTAACTGTCGAGTAATAATGAATATATAGTTTCTTTAACCACTAAGCAATTGTGCATAATCTTTTGGAAGTAAGGATTTTTCATCACAATTGTTTATAATTAGATCCTCTCCAGATGCAAACAATGAAATTACAATAATTTTCTGATGTGATACTACAATTGTTTCTCTGACAATCAATCATTAGGTGGAGTATTAGGATTTCTTTACAAACAGGAAGAAAAAACCTGGCTGTGAAGGGAAATTTTTCATTTTAACATGCGTAATATGACTTGAGACTTAGCTGTACCTACAAAATATATTCACAACTGCACCAAAGGCAGCACATTTGTTTTTATGATGTCTTTTTAAGTAATTTGCTAGAAAATTATTTTAAAGATAGAATCGAACTATGGATCCCATCTATGTTTGTTCTTTTATCATGGAAATGAAAGCTAAACAAGACAGCTCTATTTTTAACCCACTTTACAGATCTATTTATTTTTCCTATTACTGTATTAAGTTGATAAGTAATTTCTTTTAACATTGCCTTTTGTTGTATCCAGAAAATTGTATTATTTCAAAACCATTTCCTGCATTTAGTAGTTCTGCTTTTTCCAATCGCTCTACATTAGAAGAATGGAACTGTTTATAAAATCTGGCAGCCCCCTTCCTTTCCACTTTTTTGAATATTCACCTACTTCACCCCTACCTGCCCTTCCTGAAGTCCATTTAATACTGCAGCAAACCGTGCCTTCAGGCAATTACTGAGATAGGCAAACATGACCCCAAAGAGTATTCAACAGGGCAATGCTACTGTATGATGATGAGAGAGTTTTCATGCCTCAGCTATTCTTCCCTCCAGAGAAAGTTATCCTTTTACTTTATAGTGGGGAACTCAGGTAGTTTTAGAACTGTGAACAGGAAAGACTGATCAAGGAGTAAGATGGCTGAATATACTGTCATTGGAATTTCAACAGCCATGTCACTACTGGAAACTTTAACCTTCCCCAAAGACAAAAAGTCTTTTTCCAAAAGATGTTCAACTCATCTTATGAGTACAACTAGTAGCAAAGAAACTTGACGCAGAATAATGGAAATTTTAAAAAGTATGGTTTTTATAGATGCAAAATTCAATTTAAAAAAATTATTTAAAAAGTGGACTTCAAATTATGTATTTCCAGAGGAAGACAGCATATTCTCTACCCATTCATACCATTTAGATACAAAATCTAGGCTTACACTATAATAAAAGATAAGAAAAAACTCTAGAAGACTTTTTGCTCTGAATGCTTTTCTCCATCAATACTGACATTGTAATCATCTCTCAAACTCAATTATGAGTGATTTACAACACATTTCTAATGCATTTTCATAATTTCAGTCTTCCTTATGGCTCAGTCAAGCTATTTTCCAAGAATCCAGATCAGGCAGCTAACAAGGTTGTGGAAATATATCATTCCTAGATGCAGCTAATATTGTCATATTAACCCAATAGTTCCTCCCAGCAGTTGTTACTAAAATAATGACAGTTTTCACAAACCATCAAAGCTAAGTTCTATTGGAAGCTATATTGTAACCCAATAAAAAAAATTATGTATATAGTAGAAACTCCTGTTTCTTGGTGTGGCACTTGATCCTAAAGTAGCAAAGTCAAGCTGAAGTTTTACCATTGGTTTCATCTGCCACATGAGCAGGCTCAGGGTGATCAACAATAATTTCACTCAGCTGGCTTTGACAATTCCTTTTAGGCAGATCCCAAAGCGGTACAGTGAGCAGTTACTTCTTCTCAGACATTTATAGAGTTCTGCCTCCTCTTCTCTGTATAGGTGAGCCATCTCAGGAAATTTGTGATATTCCCTGGACTTTGGAATAAGATAAGCCCCTTGCATCTTGACTTAAATCAACTTCTTGCTACCAGGAAACTTTCACAATGCCTGCCATGGCTGATTGGAATTCGCTCTCACAAATAATGAACAGCAGGATGCCAATTTGCCAGCCAGGCTAAGACACAGATGATATTGGGAAAAAGAGAACACATTGTGATGAATACCAGCTACTAAGGATGTTTTCTCATTGATAAAAGTGTGGACTCTTTAATCTCCTGATGGATTTTTTGTACCTACTCTAAATGAAAATAATATAACGTTCAATTTTCTTTTTCCATTTTTAGGCAAGAGACTTAAAGGGAATGAGGTTTTCTACCATTTAAACACTGGCTTTAAACAAAGTTGCCTCCAAGAATGGATAATAAGTAGGGTACGTGATTCATACCAAGAAAAACTGTGTTATATTCCTGACTACAGACTTCCAATTTGACCATGGACAAGTCATTTAATTTGCCCTAGGCATCAGTTTCCCATCTCTAAAAATGGGAAAAACTCACAAGGTTGTTATGAGGCTATAATTCATGACTGAATATAAGGTGATCAGAGATTACAGTAATTAAAGGTATCTATGTACATAGGCCTCCTTGGGCACTTATATGTAGTATAGGGGCATAAAGTTTATTTAAAAGGGGAAAAAAAACAGTCCACAAGAAAGGTTGCATGCCTAAATTTGAGTCATCCATGACATTTTGTGAAACCATGGACTTAACTTACCGTATAATTGACAAACATTTATAAGAGAAATATTTTTGTACACTTAAAATCCCCCTTTAATTTTTAAAGAACTGATCCTCAGGTGTGAACAAATTACTCAGAGTGAATAAATTTTACTGTAAATAGTTCTGATCTTTACAAATATACTGTCTATAAGTGATGAATAGTTTACTGAAAAATTGGAGGGACAGTCAAGAAATATATTTACTATGCATATTTAAAGTTCTCCTTTACTGACTGTACTGTAGGGTTGGACAAAGAGGTTATCTTGATACTGAGTCCTGTAAGCTTAAATAGAAAGCAGCCCTTTCCTGATTCCAAATTATCCATAACCCTTATTATATATACATGGGTGTAAACAATAAACAGATAACAAGTATTGAAAGTTCATATATTGTGATTAAAATCAAATGTATTATTTTGTCATATTATTAATGTCAGTTTTGCTTTTGGCAAATAAATATGACTAAAATGTTTTATACCTGAATACTCAGAAATCACTGAATAAAGCAGGGATAGAAAATTAACAGCTTTGTTAGTGAAAAAGTCACTAATACTTATTTTATGTATTCAGTCATCTCTACCCCAAGGCTGCTTTAACAAATAGGTAGCAGGAAGACAACTAAAAGAACCTTCTTCGTAACTCCTTTAAGAGCATTCACCGAGAATCATTTGAACTCACAGAAAGAGAGGTCAAAGTCACTGTACCATTGGATGGTTGGCATAAAGATCCAGGGGTTCAGTCTGCTATCTCTGCCTGCTACTTTAAATGTTTCATTATCCTACAGTGATGATGTTCTTTGGGCTCTTTCATCTGAAGTAATAATTTAGCATGGCTGTTTTAAAGCCAGCATATTGAGATAAATAGCCTACTAAAGGATCGAGAGAGCAATAAAGATACACAAGACAATGTCTGACATGCTAGGCTTTTCTCTACTGTCTTGCAACATTTTATGTCCTCCTTTTTGTCTACGCCAAGTGAGCACACAGTAGCTACTGAATGCTGCTAAATCAGAATACTAGTATGGTGCACACATTCATTAGGCCAAATTCTTCAGTGCTGCTCAGGAGGGATTGTAAGCATAGGTAGATTTAAAGCACTTATTTCTTAGGATTTGCTCACTTTGCACGGGGTTGGTCTCTCAAGTACTTGTAGAACACCTTAAGGTTTGTTCTAACTTACATTGTCTGAAGGAGACATTATAACTTTATTTGACTGGTAGCCAATGTTATGCAGATTTGCAACAGTACAATAGTTTAAACTCTAGCCTAATGCAGAAGAGAGTTTCTCCATCCTGGAACCTCACTTCCTGAGTTGGCTGTGCCAGCAAGATTCAATCCCTAGCCTAAATTAGAACACCCTAACGACTGCTCTAAAATTAACTGATACATGAGCACTGTCACTATTGATATAGGGAGGAACTGGACATGATTCTATTTCCTCTAGCATGCAGCAATGGCTAAATTAACACCAGCCATTACATGCCATAGTGTCATTGTTGTCTCCTCTCCACTGGAGGAAATCAGACTATACCTTGATGCCTAGTCTTATTGTTGGTATGAACATTCAGAAAATGTTATTTAAAGATTATCAAATGGATAAGTAATATGTTTGTGAATAATTAGGCATAGAATATACTTTGTGGCACTTTATTTCTTCATTGCTATCTTCATTTCCCAGCAAAGACTTTTACATATGACATGTAAAATATACCTGTCAATATGATATTTCAACTTAATAAAGAAACATGAGGGGAAAAATGTTTGTTGTTAGAACTATGGGACCCATGAGGATTGACTGTCTGCCAACAGATCACTTAATTACAATAGTACATTAAGATAAAATAGAAGAGTCTGTAAATACGTTCTGTTTAACAAAATAATAGCTCTGAACAATTTTTTGTGATAAAGTAGAAACCAGACTAAATACTATTTAGTCATTTATGCAGCTTAATAGATACACAACAAGATAAATATTTAATTACCAATCTGACACTGTTGATCAGTTATAAACAAAACACCGTTTACCCTGCACAGTTCTGATTAACACTGCAAAAATAAAAAAAAAGGGCAGGACTGGAAGATAATATAAAGAAATAGGAAAACATTAATTTTATACTTTCTGTGACAGATTCTCTGGTCCTTACTCAATTTTATTTGTACATGTCTTTTATAACGGATATTTGCCTTACTATGGGGACTAAAGCTAAAAGATTTGCAGATGTATTTCTACAACAGCCCAATTCCAATCTAGAGATATGAAGAATTCAAGCAATGAGACTAGGTATGTGAAGAATGGGAGCTGCCTGTGGCCCTGTGTAAGTAATTATAGCCATGTACAGACATTTATCTTCTTCTCAAAGAGCTGCTGCTCTCCCAGTATAAGCCATGAGAGTACAGACATTCAGGATTTTTCTCAAAGAGCAACAATGGGGCCATTCTGGGAGAAAAATAACTTGGAAATAATCAGGGTTAAATCACTCCCAGAAGAGTTTCTTTTAGGAGAGTGAATTTCCATACAAATTTACTTCTAAGAGAAGCCACAGCACAATCCCCCACCTTCTCCAGGTGTTGCAACACCTACCTCCCACCCCTACCCCCCCCCACACACACACAAACACAGACCCTGGGAGACAGTGTGCCACTCAGGTTGGACTCTACTTCTTCAGATGACCAAGGAGAAGAGAATGTTCCCTTCACATTCTCCACATTGTGCTGCAGGGAGCCACTGGATGACCCTGAACAGTTTGGGTCAGCCAATCAGGTCGCCCTTTACATTGCCGCCATCTCTCTTCAGGCAGACTGAGGGAGCCTGCAGGACACATTGAAATCTCCTGGCTGTGCAGCATCGGCAGTGTAAGCTTTTTATCCTTCAGGAGCTCAACATTCAAATGACTGTTCAAGGATTTCTGGGTAAGGTGTTTGTTTTTAACCAGGAAAACAAATCTGTGTAAGTATTCATAAGCCATTGCTGGCAGATGTTTGTCTAATCTTCTCTTTTAAAAACCCTGCTGTGATCAGGGTTTTGTCACTCTGTTAGAGTAACAAGTCCCACTGTTTAACTGCCTTCATATTTAGGAAGTTCTTTCTCCTACTATTTATCTAAATCAGCCTTGCTACAAATTAAGCTGATTGCTTTTTGTTCCACATTTAGTAGAGATGAAGGATGGCTAGCAACCTCTATATAACAACCATTTACACAATTAAATACTTTTACCATGTTTCTAGTCTTCTCTAGTTTAGTGCCTAGTCTAGTCTTCTGTAGACTCTCTCCAATTGCATACATCATTTTTTTTTTATATGGTCCCCTAAAACACATATGGTACTACAGCTGAAAGCACTTTAGCACTGAGTAGAACTATTACTTCCTATGTCTGACATATGTATTAATACAACCCTAAGTGAGGTTTGTTTTTAATGAAATAGCACCCCTTTGTTGCTTTAGATGGAGTTTATGGTTCATTATATCCCTCTGTCCTCCAGCATTCTCCAGAATTCTAATCCTGTCTTACAAATTGTTTGCAATCCCTACCAGCAGTTTTTCCATGTATTGGTGTGACCAAAGTGGCAGATGAAAGAGAAATAGGTTATTTTTCTACTGGAGTGAATAATATTGGGCAAAGATTGAATATATCTGTAAGCATCACCTGGGCTTCAGGGACTTTATTATACCCCAGAGCTCAAATGAGTATGAAGTTCTTGCCAGGTATTTCATTTAGCTTTGGAAATAAGTTACTGTAGTGCAAAGAATGAATATGAGCAAAATCACTGTGTTACAACAGCACAGATTACAATACACATAGAAAGTACTACAGAAAGAGAAAACAGTCCCCCTTCCTCATCTATCAATCTCACTTTATCCATTGCTAAATCACAGACATTCTGTACCAGCCTTGGAACAGTTTTTCAATGAGAGAGAAAACTAATGCATCAACTGAAACTATATGGCATATTTGTAGACAGAATATTATTATTTCCACTTCAAAATCTGATGCTGATGAGTTATCTCCAAACTCAGAGTGAAATTATTTGACAAGTCTGGAGTATTGTGTTCAGTTTCGGACACACACACACACACACACGCATGCTACAGAAAGGATATGGACAAATTGGAGAGACTCCAGCAGAGGGCAGCAAAAATGGTGAGGGGGCTGGGGGAGGTGACTTATGAGGAAAGACTGAGGGAACTGGGCTCATTTAGTTTAGAGAATGGGACAATGAGAAGGGATTTAATAGTAGCCTTCAACTACCTGAAGCGGGGTTCAGAAGAAGATGGAGGTAAACTGTTCTCAGTGGTGGCAGATAACACAAGAAGGAGCAATGGTCTGAAGTTGCAGCAAGGGAAGTTTACATTAGTTACTAGGCAGAATTTTCCCTCTAGGAGGGTAGTAAAACACTGGAATAGGTTACCCAGAAAAGTGAAAGAAGCTCCAGCCTTGGCGGTTTCCAAAACCTGGTTAGACAAAGTTTGACTGGAATAATCCAGTTGGGGCTGGTCCTGCTTTGTGCAGGGGATTGGACTAGATGACCTCCTGAGGTCCCTTCCAACCATAACTCAATGATTCTATGAATTCCTTGAAAACTTCCAAATATTCCAGATAAATTCACTCAGAATGCACCAATTGCATTTCTCAAATGTTACTATAGCCTTTGTTAAACATTAATTTTAGGAAGCACCTGGAACTCTTAACCCCTAGATTGTCCACACATTAACACCTGAAGCTAATTTTAAGCACTTGCTTGACACTCACTTATGACACACCAGAGCAGGAATACCTCTGATCTGTGTTACCCAGCTTGTGCTGCACAAAAAGTATAGCCAGTCTAGGCTACACCTTATGGTGAACACCCCACCCACCCTCTCTCCCCCACTGGCCCAGTTTGGCACCCTCCATGACCTCTCTAGCACCCCAGATCTTCACCCTCACACACACACTTGCTTGTGGCTGCCCATGGTGTTTGTCTCAGGGGAACAGGCAGGGATGGGTTAACATGCCTGCCTGGCCATCATTGCTCCCACTGCTGCTGCTGATCTCTGGGCTGGTTCAGCCCTAGGAAGAGTAGCAGCCCAGCAGTGACAGTGGTGGGAGTCAGGCAGGCAAAATAACCTTTCCCTTCCTGCTGCTTTGGGACAGACAACAAAGGCTTCTAAAAGTAAGTGGTGGGAGAAGCCCAGAAGGACAGACAGGGAACCCTAAAGGTGGAGGAACCAGGGAAGGAAGGGGCAGGGAAGTGGGCAGGGAAAAAGTCTAGAGGCAGGGAGTAGGGATTCTTACTTTTCAGTCGTCCAGGTTCCTGCTGGCCTGAATATGTGACTGTTCCAAACTTTAGCTAGTACCAATCAACATTTGAGCAGCCCACAGTATAATGTGTAACAAGACCCTAAGTTGCTGTTTTATCCATTTATTCTAATGGCATACATATAGGCAACAGAAACAGCAAATCAGCACCTTCAGAGTTAATATTTCTTATTTATCTATAACAAATCCCAGCTATCCTAGAAAGCTATTGCCCATTAGCTGTCTCTTCACTTTATTTTTGTTAGTACCAAATAATTACTGCTCATTCACCTGCCCTTCTGTGTCGTGTCCTGCTGTGCTTAACCATATCCCAACTTAAAACTCACCCATTCACTGAGGCTTAATAGGCGCTAACACAGACTTTCTGCCCATCTTTGCCCTATTCCTGCATATGTGGCTAGACTGTTATGGAACCCTGGGAAAGAGAAGACAAGAGTGGGTGTGACAAATTAGGAAGGGAAAGGAAAGGGAACAGGTGCTGAAATGAGGGGAAGGCAGTCCCCCTACTTCTCTCCAATGGTAAGGCTCTCATTGCTACACAGTGCATGTACACGTTCATTAATGTTCTGTAGTTACTGCACATTAAGTTTAGTACATGGATAGCCAAGTACTAAATCAATGCGCAGTAACTCATGCTACTGAACTGTAGCAACGACGCACAGGGTTTTTTGGATATTAACTGCGCAGTAGCCTAATACTACTGTGCAGTAGTGTATTAACATGGTTTTTGCCCAGCACACTGCTGTACAGTGTCATTAGGCTACTGTGCAATTAGTGTCTCATGTAGATGCAACCAATTTATTTCCTACCTATGGGGACTTTTTACCATCTTATTCCATCTATACTTTTACCAGAGCCTGACAAAGGGACTTTAAATCTGAACACTTGCAGAAAAGGACAATTTTCTTGTGATTATCCAGTTGGTCTAATAAAAGGTATCATTTTGGAACCAAGAATTCTAGTTTTCTGTATGTTTTTTTGTCTCAGACTAACCTGGCAACCAAGTACACCCCAGTAACTGTTAGGCATCCTCCACATCCAGTTCTTAGGCTGTCTGGATATTTCTGCCATCCAAAATGCTTTATTAGCTCAATTAGAAACCTATTTGACAAAATGCCTCCCATCTCTAAGCCAAATATCTTGTTCACATATCAGGGAAATAGTCCCAGTTCTTCTGCCATCCACCTAGAGGAGGGCTTCATCATTATCATCAGCTGTTGAGTTGAACAGAACAAGAGCCTGGATAGACTGACCCTTTGAATATTCAAATACCTGATTTGCATAAACACACAGACCACAAATGGGCTGTAAACAAAGTTAAGAGTATGGAGTAATCTTTCAAAGTAAGTAGGTCTGAATCTTGTTTTATTCATATCCTTATTCTTAAAGGTGCTCTGTAAAATAAAGTTGATATTTCAGGCGTAGGTGGAGAATAAGCTTGTCTGAGGAAAATTGGACTTAGCTGCAATTACCAGTATGATAGAAAGTTAGCTACATGCTGTTATCTTTGGCCTCTAAAGCCAGCATTTATATTAATACAGAAGCAAATACCCCTGCCCCCTGTTCTACTAATCACTGTTTTCACATTAGGTTTATATGTGCAACTGTCTGCACCTACTTTGGGCAGGATCAAAATCAGAATGTTTTCATGCAAATATTTCTTTATAATAAATAAAAAGGAGAAAAGAAAATCAGATGTACAAAAATATTTCAGGAAAAAATGCCTCTGAAGAGAATGTTTTTGCAAGTTTTCTGAACAGCCCCAGCATGCCATTCAGACCAGCTCAAGCAGGACTAAATTGCTTTGAAGAGTATTTCCTGTTACCAAGCAAATGTTAGCTAAAGTGAGCTTTTACCGTTTTAAATGCCTAATTACTATTGATTACTTTATTTGTTTAAGCACATGAAAAAAGGCTGATGTGCAACATTATATTAATAACAAATCTCATCTTTAAGTTGTAATGGTTGCATAAGAGCATGGCTGCGACTTCTCAAATAAGATTTGCGGTCCCAGAGGAAGACAGTTCTCATTGTAAGGTAATGCATTGTTCCTTTAGATTAGTTCTCACTTAGCATTACCAGGTACATTATAAAGGGCCTTGTATTCACAAAAAAAGGAAGTAATGGAATAATGAGTCCAAGGCTTGGAATACATGGAAATGTTTCTCTCCAAGAAAAGACCCCTACATTTAGAAAACAGGGAGGAACCACAATGGAAAGGGAAACAGTAAATAAACTCATGTCAAGTATGAAGAAAAATGAAGTCAATGTTAGATTTGCTTCTGACAAGTGAGTGCAGGATTATAGACTAATAACCAAATATGTATTTACTGCTGTGCCTCTTTTTAGGGCATGTCTGAGGTGAAGTATACCACTGATATTTTCACTTGCTTATTTTTGCTTTGGGGGTTATTTTGTGGCAACCATCAAACCTCCTGGATCATGGTGTATACATGAGGGCCACCCAGACCTTCAATGCATATGCCTGGGCAGAAATTTTTTGGAGAAGAAGAGACTACCCAGACCTTCAATCCTCCTTTTAGAACCTGAAGTCTAGGTGTTTGGTGCCTCCATGGCTGTAGCTGTATAAGTGTCCAGGAACTGAACCCAGGTCTCTAGCGTGGGAGACAAGGATTCTGCCACTGAACCACAGGAGATTTGCATTGGGTGTAGGGTAAAGCAAAATATTAGTAACCATGCTCTTCTACTTCCTCTGACCCCATTTCTTGTCCTCTTTTGTACCTTTCTTTTGCTGTGAAAAGTCAAACTCTTTCTTAATTAGCTGACAATATTTCCTACAGCTACGATGGCAGAATGTGCTGTAAAATAAATGTGGTTACAACTACAAGGCTTCACTCCTTTCCCTCTGCCTTCAAGACCAAATATGTTATCAGTAGTTAACTTCCACATACTCAGGAACTCAGAACCCAACAGATCTTGAACTTTTTGTTTGCACTGCAGAGGGATGCACAGCAGGCAGCCCTCAATGCTATCTGTGCTCCTGTGCTCTACTACAACAGCAATGCTGAGCTTTGAAAAATAATTATTGTCACAGTATTCCTTTTAATGAATAGAGGAAAACTTAAAATTAAAAAAAAAAAACCCAAGTGTCTTTGAACTTAACTCAGTAAAATAACATTGAATGAAATCAAAAGTAACCTGAAGAAAAAAAAAATCTCTTTCATTTCAGTATTCCTTTTGAAAGTAAGAAATCAAAGGCAAGGAGTCTGGTGTACATGTAAGAACATTAGCATGTGATTTCTTTCTGCAGCCTAAATGATACTCATTAGTCTTCAAATATCTATTTTTTCCCATCAGCCAACACTAGAGCATGTATGTTTCTGTCTTAATGCAGTGACTTACTAAGTTCCATACACTTTCCTGCCTATTTAATGGGATAATATTTCTCTTGGTTTTTACTTAAAAACCAAGTCCTCCCTGGTTTATCATTGCACATTGTCTTATAAGTACATGAGAAGAGTAAAATAAATGGAAATAAGCAGCAGAATTACCTGAAATACATGCTTTCTAGTTTGCAGTAACCTTTAAAAATATAGAGCTGAAAGATAGGTTTGTCATCAGGCACACATCAGAGGCAATGTTTAACTGCTGCTGCAGAAACAGGTGCAGGAAGAAACTATGATTTTTAATTATTCCCATTACTTTGGGGGGGATAATAATTAAGTACAGACTAATAGATTAATGCCCTTTCCAAAACAGTTCAGTTTCACTGGCTGGTTTATTGTGGGGTTCCAGACAAAGTTTCAGGTTTTCCATGCCCCAATCCTCCTACTCCCCATCACTGCTAGGTACTAGGAACTGCTGCATGACAACAACAGACAATAGACAGCTTATCACTTTGCAACCTGAGTAGCATTTTGTAGGATTCGCTAAGATACAGAAAATGTTAAAATAAATGTGTTCTACAAATTGTCAGTGCTGAGTTCTAGATAATCAGATATCTTATTTTTCAATATCACAAAGATACTATGAATGAAAACCAAATAGAAAAAGTAGCTGATCTTACCCGATGTTGTCTTCACCACTTCTGTAGTGTTTCTCAGTCCAACAAATGAAAATTGGTAGAGCCTCCAAGATCTGGTGTCTCCAACTTCCACAGAACTGCGCTTCCACTGGTAAATAATCTCTTCCCTTGGGTAGCCATCTTCAAGTTAATCAAATACAGTTTCACAATCATTTCCATTAGTTGTAATTTTCTTTTGTGAGAAATATCATTTTTTATTTATCCAGAAAAATATGGAAATGTATATGCTACTGGGAATGTTTGCTACTATTCTTTATTATTACCATTTATATACATTGATATTGTATTATTAATCTGGAACTGAGTCTTTTTTTCTAAAGTTAGGTTTTGAGTTTATCTGTTTTTGGTTCCCAAACTGAAAGATCTAGAGTGAAAAGTTGGCTGTACTGAGGTCAGTGGAAAAAATTTCTATTGACATTAGTAGAGAATTCGTTATCTGAGTTCTAAGTGACCAAGTGCCCCTGGCTTCAGCTGTTGTATGGGGAGTGACACCCGTATACAACCACTATGAGAACTTTACAAGATTTTAATACAATGTAACACTCATAATGTCAAGTGGTAGGCATAAAATAAGCATTATGAATATGTAACTTTTCTTACACATACTGTGTGTCACAGAACACATACTGTTCTCAGGAAATATTTTTACCGGTGCATCTATAGAAAGTACACATTTATAAAATAAGGTTCTGGTCACCTGCTTTTAATCAAACTGAAGACAATACAGCTATGCTGATTTACACAGGCTTAAAGTCTAACTATGACTCTATTATAACTCAGCTATATAAATACAAATCAAGTTAGCATAGATGATTTTTTGAGTTGTATAGATAGCTGTAAGTGTACTGCTTACAGCTTGAAAATTCCAGTGGGCAGGAATGTTCATCCATTGGGAAATTGTGTAACTGTAACTGACACTCAGCATCTATCGTCAATCTAGGAAAAAAGAGATGACAAGGATTTAATATCAGAATGTACAAAGCATGCTATTAAAATTTCTACTGAAATCTACAGCGGAGCACAAAACATTGTATTGTATAATTAAACAATGCATAAAATTCTACACTTACATGGTGTACAGTGAGCATAATTAAAACATCAAGATTTATCTATTCTATTCATTTTCCTATTACAACTATAGGACGCTGGTTGCTATACATGGATATTTCTGAGCAGTACATCTTGCCTTTTTAATTGTACTAAGCACACTCTATATATATGTATTTGCTGCTGACAAAAGAATGTGCTTTGTGGTGTGACATCAGGTAACAGTATTATTCATGAGTTGCAAAGTCAGGATTGAACTATGCAGGTCATCCCAAACCAGTACCAGTATAACTGGTCATAGTATGCAACCTTGTATTATTTAGATGTATTTCACAAGGGAAAACAAATGTTTAAAAAATTGAAGAGTTTAAAAATGTGTATCGAAAACTAACCTCTTCAGCATTATTGTTCAATGGGACCTGACAGATGTGACAGTGGCATTGACACATGTGACAGTTTATTGCACAATTAGCCACTGAAAGTGTTCTATAGCCATGCACAGACAGAAGTGCACAGCTTCAGAGTGCTTTAAAAATGCCCAATCAGGAGACCAATCTGAACCTTCACTGTATGAGGTTTCAGATGAAAGCATTCCAAAGCAGAGCACTGTCATTATCATCTGTCAGTGCTGCGGGGAGCAGGACTCGGCTGACGCAGCTGAGCTCTGGTGGCCACACTGTCTTTGGAACGGGAGGAGGGGAAGGGAGCAGAGGGAGCTCATTCTGGGGGCTGCCCAGCCAGTGCTGGAGGGTGGGGCAGGTGGATTGGAGCCCCAAGTTTGGGGGAATAGAGCGAGTTCCTGCTAAACATGAATTACAGTGGTAAGCTTAATGTCTGCCAGTACCCTATATGTAGTCTCCACAATATGGGATGTGTTACATGGTATTTACATCAGAGGGAATCGGTAGGGGAAGAAAGAAGTCTTGAAAAGCCTAGTGGAGCAAAAAGAACTGCATAGTGCAGTACTACCTGTGGTTTCTTCTCCTCCTTCTGCAATTCCTATTGAAACTCATAATATCTTTGGTAAAAACATTTACTGGTCCATCTTAGCCCCTCTCTGAGTTTGTATTGCCTCCTGAGTCTTGTATGTTTATATTTTCTGACTTCTGGTTTCTACTGAGTGTGAGAATAAAGAAGGTAGGGGGAGTAAAGGCCACTAATCTTCCTGACCAGCTAAATCTATCCATTAATGATCAGGGACCTGATCCCGCTGCCCTTGAAGTAAATAAGAGTTTTATCTGTGACTGAAATGAAAGCAGAAAACATCTATTGATTCTTTGTACTCAGAATATTGCCTTTCCTTCCTCCTCATCAATTCTTCTTCAGAATCATCACATATACACTAAGAAGGCAAAACATTCTGCCCATGGTATTGATACTATCTGCTCTCAATATAGATTTTTCATTGGTGCCTGTGTTTCCAACAGTTTGAACTTGCTACCTAGTCAGTAAGTTCAGTGACAGTTTTGATTTGTTTTCCATTGTGGGGACATTTACATTTCATTCACTTGCATAAGCCCAGTTGGATTTTTCACGAATGCAATAAAGCTTAAATCTGAGTGACTCAGTCTACTTTTAGATTGCTTTTAGTTAGCTAGGACATAGTCTCACAAATTGAGAGATTCTTATTATTTTGATTGGAAAACCACTTGAGATTTGCTATTTGTCACAAGAGTGATCAGCAGCAATAAGTATGTGACAGATTTTTTAGTGTGGATCTGAGATAAGGTGATCCTACTTCACCTTGGACTCAAACTAGGATTTAAGATCAGAATGTAAACATTACGGCTGCGTCCAGGTGAGTGCAGATATTTGGTTCCCTGGGGACAAGTAGCAGTGGTGCACCTTGCACTACTGGTACTTGTCCCCAGGAAACTAACATGCCATGAGGCAAGTTACCCTGGTTGGGGTAGGGGAGGCTCGGGCCAGCCCTGGGCTGGCCCCAGTAGCCTTACTTGGGGTACTGGGGGACTCCTGGGGCTGCAGCAGTGGCAATTCTGCCACGTAGAGCCTGGCCAGCAGTGACAGTATGGCTTCAGGTGGCCTAGCTCTGCTTTTGAGTGGCATATGCTGCCTGTGCATGAACTGCTCTGCTTTTTTCCCTCACAGGTTTTGTTGATCCTTGGATATGCAGGGGTCAAAAAAAAAACCAAAAAAAAAACATGGAAAAAAAATATGCAGGGGTCAAAAAAAACCCATGGGAAAAAAATGCAGAGCAGTGTATGCACAGGCAGTGCTCCTTTGCAGTCTGAAAAACATCTAAATGTGCGATATGTGGCACTGCAGACATGTTTGCAGTGCAACATACTGCATGGCCCTGCTTGTCTGGATGCGGCCTACTAGCATTACTCCTATATAATAGAAGGTAATGGGGCTTTTACCCCATTACTGAAAAAGAGAGTCAGGAAGCAACCAACCGACTCCAGAGCCCTGGAGAATCTCTTAGGAACAGAGAGGCCTTTAAGGAAAATGGCTGCTTGCCCCCCGTGTGGAAAACACAATCAGGGCTGTGACTGATGGGCCTGATGGGGAAGTAGTGGGTCAGGTGACCCAGGGGGTAATGGCTACAGGCTTCGTAACTATAGCACCACTGTGGAAGCTCCAGGCAAAGGAACTCCAGGCCACAGGGGGCTGGATGAAGCTCAGTAACACCAGGCATTAAAGTAAAGTTATTTTTGTTAAGTGTTTATTCGTTATCATCTTGGTATGAGGCAGACCCAGGCTGGAAGTAAATTTCAGTGTAAGAGCAACTAGCTTATACCCGTGGTTAAGTTTAAAACCAGAGGGCTGGAAACAACAGTTAGGGGAGGCTTGGAGGCAGCAGGGAGCACCTGGAGCAATGGTGCCACTGTTTCTAGAGGATGCAACTAAATTGGGAATCAGAGCCTGCAGTTAAAAAACCCATGTAAGCAGGTCCAGACCGGGAAAAGGCTAGAAGGCTGAGGGGCACAGAGCCTGAGAGGGTGACACTGCAGCTAAGGAGCCAAGGTCCGGGGCAGTCGAGATGGGGTGAGGGGTAGAGCCAGAGTAAGATGGCTAAAACCAGAATGTCAAAGCCCTGATACATTTAAGCCCTGAGGGGTCAAGTGTTTTGTTGAGTGTCTCTCTCCAAATTTATACCTAGTGATACGTGTGAGGCATGGGCATGGTTATAAGAGAGGACAGAGGCCACAATTCCAGCCCTGAAGGCAATTAGGGCAATGGAGCCAGAGCCATGAAGACAGAGAAATTGTGGGCTGTGCAGTAGGTACAGAGGCAGAGACAAGCCTCTAAATAAAGCTGGCAAAGATGAGCCTAAGGAGGAGCAGGGTAGGAAGCTTGAGCTCCCTGGTCTCTGAAAGCCACCTCCCTACTTTACTTCAACATCAAAGTGTGGCAGGTAAGACACCAGGATGAGACCCTGAGAGCAGGGCAGCCACTCCGGTTCAATACCGCCTTTGGTGCCTGTCCCATAACACAGGACAACTGACTACATGTTAAAATCCAGTCATTAAAGAGAGAAACTGAGTGGCTTGAAGACAAAGGTAGTAAAGCTCAGACAGCAAAAACAGTGTAGGTTAAGGTATGATGTCCAATTTAACATTTCAAAAGTAGATCAGGATCTGATTTAACAGACTAACTTTGATTTGCCATAGATTTTTATGGTAATCATTGTTTTATCACATCTTAAAATATAATGCATAATGAATGTAAGATAACTACATAATAAAAATCTTTTGGTAAGTCAGATAGTTCTTCAAATATCTTGAACATTTTCTTATCTAAGGTTTCAGATCTGTTCATTAGAATTATGATGGGTGTTTTCGCTTTCAATATGTAGATTTTCAGTAGACAACAAAAAAAGCATCTTATAAAACCACAATTTGTAGCTTGAAATGGTCCTCAGTTCTAAAATAATCTGATTATGTAGAATAATTTTAGAATGTTTACATTTTTAAACAGCATCTTTTTAACTTTGTTTGTATAGTGCCCAACAACAATGAAGCTCTTTTTCTATTTTCTATTTTTTATTTTATGCTACTATATACCTTAAGTTATGTTTCTGTCTCAGAAATTATTTTAAATCAGTTTGGAAGCATTTCCTATTTATGCTACTCTTGCATAAAAACAGTTTTCTTTACTTAAGGAATCGAATTTAAAATCAAATTTGAATACCTTAGTGTGTATAAAACCCTGCCATCGTTCCAGATCCTGAGCATCCTATTGGGAGTTGTTATCCAATGAGCATCAGCCTTCTTGGAGTTTCGGAAAAACGTATCTGGTATCCATATCTTTCCCACCATGTTGCTATTCAACCGAAGCACTTTTATAGTACTGTTGAATTTCAGACGTCTGTCGTACCAGGTTTGGGCAAAAAATATATCGATTGTATACTCCTGTTGTATCAACCGGAAATATTGATGAAGCATTGTCAAACATAGCATTCCACAGATCATATCAGAGCTTCACTTGAAAAAAACTTTTCCTAAATTTGCTCCAAGCACTTTTTCAGATAAAACTAAGACGACCTGACATGAGTACTAATAAAACAATGGATGTGATCAATTTGGGGATTGATTCTTTTTTTCCCCTCATTAGTAATGCACTTCAAATTGACCCAAATCAGAATTGAATTGAAGACTTTGTCTTTTTAAAGTCATGGTGCTTAACCTCATACCAAATAAATCTCAGTTGGGAGGCAGTGGGGAGGCAGGGGAGTAATGTTTGATCAGTCTGCGGAACAGTTGAAGTAGGCAAGCAGTTCTGTAGTCTCCTGTTCCTGCCCTTCCCTGCACCCATGTTTTTTATGAAGATCTTGGCAATGGACATGAGTGTTCTTCTTGTCTGCTTGCTGAATACAATAGGGCATACAGCTGCTTCTATCCCACACTGCCTAGACTGTAATGGATTTATAATTTGAGCTATATTCTCCAAATACTTTAAGATTTTCTCTGGGTATTAGGAAAGAAATCTCCTTTCAGGGAAATATTAATAAGATAGATGATAGGTTCATTGGATCACAAAAAAGCAGGGTTGGAAGGTTTCCTACAAGGTCTAGCCCCCTGCTCAAGTCATCATCACCCCTGATTAAACCATTTAACTAAGGTTGTTTGCCTTCCTTGAAACATCCTGGGAATCATCCCTAAATATTGGTTATTTGACTTGAAATGATTTAAATGGATCCAGGTAAATTTCTAATAATTTAGACAGACAGTCAATCCAGGTTTCCCACATTGCAAGTTGATGACATTTAAGCTTTCCAAATTCACCTCTGTGTCTGAGTTTCATTCTCCTGCGGAACTTGGTCATTCTTTATATACATGTAGTATAGTTTCATAGAAAAATAAGACTGGAAAGGACATCACAAAGACATCTAGTCCAGCTCTCTGTTCAAACCCTCCCATCCAAGTGTCTGTCTAACCTGCTTTTGAAAGTTTCCAAGCATGGAGATTCTATTTCTCTAGGTGACTTGTTTCAATGCTTGACCATGATCATAGTCAAAACATTACTCCTAATCTCCAACCCAAGTTTCCTCTGATGAAGATGGGGGCCATTGCTCCTAGTCCTGTCCCCTACAGCCACAGATAAAAACCTATCTTTGGGTGCAAACAGAAGTGCAGCTTCCAGCTGTAACTCAGAACCAGTTTTGTAAAGAATTCTGAGTTACAACATTACCTCAGACCAAACAGAAGTTCGCTGTTGGTTCTAGGGGGGAGGGAAATCTAGCTGCCAGTTGGGAGCCTGCAGCCAAGTTCCCATAGTAATAGGCAGGCTCTCTGCCAGTGCTGGATGTTTTCAGAATGGGAGGGGGAAAAGGCAGCAGAGGGATCTCATGCTTGGGGCTCCCAAGATGTTGCTGAGGGATGGGGTGGGTGAATTGAAGCTCCCCCCCCCCACCTTGGGGGGACTGCAATACACCTGTCCTGCCCTCTGTGTGTGTGGGGGGGGGGGGGAGGCTGAAAAAGCCCCTGATTGAACTCCCTCTGCTCCCTTTTTTCCCTCCCATTCTGAAAACAGCAACAAGCTGGGAGCTTGGCAGACACAAGTTACAAAAGAGAATACATTTTGAATCATCTTTATCTGATACCTCATGCAATGAAGGGTCAGATTTTCACCCGACTGGACATTTTTGAAGCTGTTTGCAGCTGTGAATTTGTGTTTGGTAGTAGCTCTAAGCTGTTTTCTGTGACCAGGCAAAAAATTGTCACTTCTGTCTGCACCCTTATCCTCTATTTAATCACTTTTCAGGTATCTGAAACCAATCCTGCCTCAATGTCCTCTTCTCCAGACTAAATGTCACTAATTTGTCTTGCCTCCCAGATCCCTAAACTATTTTTGTTGCTTTGTGTTTGACTTTTTAAAGACTGTCCACATTCTTCTGGAAGTGTGGGGCACAAAACTGAATATGGTACTCCAGGCAAGGCCTCACCAGTGCTGAGCAGAGGGGAAGTGATTTGCAAGTGATGCTCCTGTTAATACAACCAAGTATTTTATTGGCCTTTTATTTTTTTTTCCAACAAGAGCACACTGTTAGCATATATTCAAATTATGCTTCACTGTGACCCTCAGTACTGCAATTCAATTTTCTGCAGTACTGCAATTCAATTTTCTGCAGTACTGCAGCCCACTCACTCATTCCTCAGTCTGTATTTGTGCCTTCATCCCAAATGTAGGACTTTGCACTTGTCCTTTTTGAATCTTATATCATTAATTGCAGATGATTTCTCCAGCATAGTCAGGTCATTCTGGACCATTAATGAAGATCATCAACTAAACATTTAGAGTATGATGATCTAACCAGTTATGTATACACCATCCAGTACTTTCATCTAGTCTGTATTTTCTTACCTTGTTAATAAGAATGTTGTGAGGGACAGCACCAAAGAACTTGCTAAAGTCAAGGTATATTGCTGTTCTCCCTCCAGCCACAGAGACTCTCAGCTTATCGTATAAGGAAATCTGTTTAGTCAGGCATGACTTTTTCTTAGTAAATTTATGCTCACTGCTCCTAGTCACCTTTTTCTCCTCTTGGCATTTTCACAGCAGATTCCTTGAGGACCTGTTCAATGATTTTTCTGGGTATAGAAGTCAAGCTTACTAGTCTGTAACTCCCTAGATCCTCCTTATTCACTTTCTTAAGGATGAGCACTGTATTTTCCATTCATGAGGGACCTCACCTGACCTCCAGGAGTTCTCAAAAAGGATAGCCAGTGACTTAAAAACTACCCCCAGATAGTTATTTCAGTATGTTAGGGTGTACCCTGCCCAGCCCTGCTGACAGAAAACTTCTAGCTTCTCTAAGTAGTCCCTAGCCTGTTCTGGCATTACTCTAGGCTGTTTGTATTCTTCCCTATCTTTGCTGACAACTGCATTCATCAACTGGCTGCTGCCCCTACTTGTGAAAAATGAAGCAAAAATGGCATTAAATGCTTTGGCCTTCTCAGAATCATCCATAACTAGATTGTCTTCCACATTATCCTACACTCCTTTTCCCCTCAGACTTGCCTTCCAGGAAATCCTACCCACCAGTTCCCTGAGTTTGTCAAAGTCTGCTTTTCTGAAGAACAGTGTCCTTGTTTTGCTGCTTTCCTTTGTTCCTTCCGTTAGGATATAGAACTCTGTCATTTCATGCTTATTGTCATTCAGGTTACCTTCTACCTTTACATCCTCAACCAATTCTTCCCTGTTTGTGAGCAGTAAGTCAAGAACAACTTCTGCCCTTAGTTGGCTTCTCTACCATCTGTATCAAAAACTTATCCCCAGCACACTCCAAGAATTTGCTTGCCTGCTTGTGCATTGCTATTTTCCTTCCAACAGATACCCTGACAATTAAAGTCCCATATAAAAACCAAGTCCAGGACTTGAAATCTTCCATTACTTGTTTGAAAAAGGCCTTGTCCACCTATCATCCACCCACAGTGACATCCAACACTGCTCTTCCCAGACCTTTACCAGAGGCTATCCACAGATCTATCTTCCACTTCTGTACCCCCAGACATGTAAATTGCCTTTATAATACTTCTTCAGTTCTGACACAAATGGTACAATGGCTATTTTACACAGGCTCTTGTTTGTGAGATATGAAGATTATCAAAATGCTGATACCCTCCCACCCACAAATGTTTAGCATGTTCTAATCTTAATTTTTCAAGTCTTCCATGATGGACATATGGGGGCATAGTGTTGTAAAACCTGTGCAATAAAGTTATCAACATTGTCCTTAATGTAAAACTGTGTTCCATTTCCACCTTCCCATACAGCCATGACCTACCCACTCCTCAATAGCAATGAGATAAAAAAAATTAAAATAAGTGATGTATACTGCAATGCCAAAATATTAAAATTGATACAGTTTTGCACATATAAAGGTATATTACATGCATCAAATGAAACATGCTGAACAAAAAATGTAACAAAATTTACCTACCATATTGATAGCATTCACTGGACCAATGCTGTTTACATACATGTCAGTGTGAATTACTGTTGGCTTCACTGGAAGGAAAGCAAAAGCATCAGTAATACAAATAAAAGTCAACTTCTAACATGCATAAGGTAATTGTGTCTGGAGTATCTCATGTGTATTCATGAGTGGGTGCATCTACACATGCTATTAACGTGGAGCAATAAACTCCAGCACATATCACATCAGAGTTTATTGCTCCCAGGCACCACAATTACACATGCATATGGATGGCAGCATGTTGAGCAGAGTCAGAAGAGCCCTGGCTGCTAGAGAGCCTGGGGGGTCAGTCTGCCAGCCCGGAACTGCTCTGACTTAGCTCAACATGCTGCAGAGGGGCTGGCTGGGGCACAAGTGTTTCAGTGTGGGGCTAACTGGCAAGCAGCCCCCACACTGAAGCACTCTCATACCCCAGCCAGCCAAGTCAATGCATTGTTGTGTACTAAAGAACACCACCACAGGATAGTACTTCTATTTACAAGTACAAATCTAGGGTGGAGTTAACTAGTTTCCTGAACCCTAACAGGTGTGTAGACACTGAGACTTTATTGAGGAGCTAATTATGCAGCTCTACACTAAACATCTTGTGTAGATGCACCCAGTGTGTGGTGTATTAATTGGGGTGTGGACATATGTAATTAATAACTCCCAAAGCCAGTGGCCTCACTATAGTATAAGTCAGGTCAGCATGAGATTGTGCATGCATATTTGTAGGGAGTATCTGAAGGAGTGATTGCAACAACATAATTTATCTGTGAGCACTAGTTGAGAAAATACATTTTTAAAATTCTTTTTATGAAGCATTGCATTGCTTATTCGTATTATAAGACCGAAGGCATATAACTGGTATAGCTTGAAGTTATGGCTGAAGATAAACAGTAGGGGTGTGCAAAATGGGCCATATTTGATTCAGATTTGAATTTGGCTTGAATTGGAAACTGTGATTCAATTCATTGATTTGGATCACTGTCCCTGGTTCAATTAAGCCAAATCTAAATCTGAAGATTTGATGCTGATTTAGAGAATCAGTGATGCATCTATAGACAAAGCTTTAAATGTTTTTTTCTATATACTTTGAGGTACCAGACACAGCTCGTGAATGCTGCAATGGTAAGGCAGATGGAGCATCCCACAGGAGTGCAGGGGGGGCCCTGAAAGCTCAGTGGCAAACCTGGAAGCAGATCAGAAGTGCTTCTCATCCATTTCTGGGTCCACCAGGGAGCATGCTGTGGGGGTCCTATGCCTCCCCAGCTCAGCAGTCAGCCACAGGTACCCCCCCAGACCCAGGAGGCACCAGTTGCTGAGCTGGGGGATGCAGGGGACCCCCCACATGCTCCCCAGTGGACCTGGAAGTGGACTAAAAGTCCTTCTGGTCCACTTCGGGGTCTGCTACTGAGCACACTGGGGAGCCTCTTGTCCTTCTGTTGGATGTTTCATTTGCCCCAGCAGCTCAGCATTCATGAGTCACCTTGAGATATGTAGAAAAAAACTTTTAAAGTCGTGTCCAGGTCCAAATCGTAGAATCTTTCTGAATCTCTCCGAATCAATTTGGATGGTTCCAATTCTATTTGGAGAACTTAAAGGGTTTCCTGACTCCATTCAGATTCCGAGTCAGCCACCGAATCGGGCTGAATCTCCACCATATCGAATCAGGAACTGATGCTTCACACAGCCCTAATAAACAACAACTTCTTGGGCACATCTACACAAGATGTTTACTGTGCAGTTGGCTAACTACCTGTGCAGTTAGCATCATACATCTACACATGCATCCTTATTAGGCTGGATTAGATTAATTAACTTTGCAGCAAAACGGTACTTGTAAATACAAGTACTATCCTACTGCGGAGCAAAGAACTCTGCAGCAGCACATGTAAATGCTGCTCTACCTGACCTGGCAGCTAGCCCGACAATGAAGCACCTTCATGCCTCAGTCAGTCCCTCTGCAGTACATTGAGCCAGGGAGAGAAGCCCCAAGCTGGCAGGCTGACCCCCAGGTCCCCTGCCAGCCAAGGCTGCTCTGACCTTGCTCAATGTGCTGCACTCCCAGGCTCATGTACAGATGCAGTTCCCAGAAGTAATAAACTCCAGGGCACTAAAATCCAGAATTTATTCATGCACCTTTATTGCATTTGTAGATGTGCCCCTTGAGACCAAAATGGCAACAGTATTTGAAACTTGTAAAACAGGCATTAAAAACAATTATATTCCCTCAGGCTGACCACATTACTCCTAGGTACCCCTGCCTAAAACTGAACCAATCTTTCCAGATGCCTTTTTATGAATTATTCATTCTTTTTAATCCCTTAACTCTTGGATTGGAACAAGAAGCCAAATAGCATTTCTGTTCATGTGTACCATAGGAAAATCCTCTCTTAACTTTATGATCCATACATATATACTATCACTGAGTTTTAATTACATAGGCCCTCATGATAATTTTCATTGGAATTTAAAATTGTCCTAGTTGATTTTAAACCTCTCTATTGACTTGTTTGAACTAGCCAGCTACATGGACCTCTCTCCTCTCCGCTTCCCTTTGCTCTTGTTCATGGATTCTCTTTCCTCCTTTCTGTAATGTCATTATATTCTCTCCCACAGCTTTAGGATATGAAAAATAACTTATATACTGCTCCACTTCTTCAGGTACTCCTTTGCTTTTCAAAGCTTATCTGAAACCAATATGAATAAGATCCCAGCTAATGCAAATGATTTTAGAGCCACTGACTTCCACGTCATGAGGATATGCTGTATATATAAGTTCTCCTATATTTATACTTACTTTCCTCTCCCTCTTGTTCTAGTACTTCTAACACTATAATTATATTATATATCCATATGAATAAATTAGACATGCTAACATTTCTAAAACTAAATACTCAAAAGTTAAGTGCTAATTTCTTATGTAGGCATTTAAATATGAAAGTCAGTCCATGTTGTTGTGTTCCTGCTGCTTTCACAAATAGAATTTGTAAATATTTCTCACTTCTACAAATGAGGACAGTTAAATGTATATGTCTTGCTTGGATCTAATGACCTACCTTATGTGCCCATGTTTTAAAACTTTAGCCACAAGCACAGATTCCTTGCTCAGATAGGACTCTGAACAAAATTAAGATTTACTGGCCGCATCTACCGGAGACTCTGACTGCGCAGTTGTTTATGCACAGTCATTTAGTATTTGCATACACAAGTACTAAATGACCACACAGTAGTCAGCATTACTGCACAGGAGCATCCCTGAACAGCTTCCTGGTGACATTGACTGAGCAGGAGCTTGTAACTACTGCTCGGTGGCACTGCATCATGTTTTGTGCAACACAATGCTACTGCACAGTAACAAGAAACTGCTGTGCAGTCAGAGTCTTGTGTAGACTTGGCCAGTGTGTTTTATTTTGTTTGCATCTGATCTGGGGGATTCAACTTCCAAAATAATAGCAAATAAAAATTATCTTTCTGCCCCACTTCCCCCCACATTCAGGCAAAAGTAGGTTAAAAAAATTCACATACCTCCTATATCAGGCCGCAGCTTGTTGTCATATCCCTCAAGCAAACCATTTAAAATAAGAGTGACGTCACTCTCATGGACTTTGGGAGTCAAAACCCAAGTTTTATTAGTTGTATAATCTTCATAATCATCATCACCCTTTTGAATAGAACTGTTAGGAAAAAAATATTGGAGAAAAGATCCATATGAAAAGTCTGTATGTTGCAGTTACATTCATACATTGCCCCTTTGGGGAAATGCACTGAATTAATAATCTTCCTTTAATAGTACTGCAATATTGTACAAACCCATTTGGGTATTATATCTAGAATGTAACATATTAGTTGAGGTTACCACGGACTGTAGAGAACTTCCTTTTCAGTAAAGCAAAGATTGTTTCCTACCTGTTCTATGGTGAATTGATGGTTCTGCCCTTTTAACATGGCTATATCTTCTGCTGCTGACTGAAGTAGGACTTATTATAACAAAACTAGTTGTCACTTAGCTTATGCAATATTCTACCAAAATATCTTGTTGTCCATTCATAATGCTGTTATGTCACTTCTCTTTGAGAAGATAACTTGATGGATTCTATTACTGACAGGACTAATAATTAAAATAGTTCAAATAAACAGTCATGGAGCTTCTGTAGATTTAAGCAAACTTGTGGTGGTTCTGCAACTGGAAACCTCATTACATATTTTTATTTATAATTTTCATTTTTACTTTTGCTAACCCAGGCCTGTGCCTAACCAGAAATAAAAATAGTCTGCCATTTTTTTTCTGTCTCCGAAGCTGGACTTACATGACATGAAACCTAGTCTACTGAGTACTGAAGAAAAGAAAATACAGCTATCGAGGCCTGAAAAAATAATAGCTTCTAGAGGGCATCCTGCAACTCAAAATTTCAGTAAGTTCTTCCCTTCCCCTATCTTCCCCAGATATTCATTTTTTTGTGGTGCGATATGTGGAACACTCCTTTGTAAATAAGGAGACATGGAGATCATAGAGCTAGCTACCCTGACCTAGACCACATCTCTCCCATTCCCAGTTGAATCTGAAAAGATGCCTAATGCCTCCCAAGAACTGAAGAGATACCTAATGCCTCCTGTGCTTGAAACCACTGGGAGTTGAAAGCATTTGGGCTATCTCAGTAAGCAATGCAGCCTGAACTTTTGAGTATAAGATAAGACCAAGAGGTCATATAATCAATACAATACATCCCAGAGTGAGTGTTCCTGGGAACAGTGGTCTAGAGTCAACACTCTGCTTATTTTGCATGCTCATTAACACTGGGAAGCTTGAAGTAGAGACAGCACATGTTATATCTTTAAACAGTTATCTTCCACTATTAAATGCATTCCTCCACCAATGCTTGCACTCCTCCCCCCCACTCCCCCGTACTACTTAGACATCCTGAGCCTCCAGTCAACGCTATACAGGCACTTACATAACCCAGCCTTCCTCTTCGTCTCAGACAGAGTTACAGATAATGAACCTTTAATTTTTTATTGGTGATTAATGGATCAGTTTTAATTGGCATTGTGCTGCATAACACTCTACTGTATACAGACAAACAGTACATAGATAATTAATCTGGTAAGGAATACTGATTTATTCAACTGCATGGAGTTTCAAAGATCTAATTGCATTTCAGAGGAGTAGCTGTTTACTAGAGGTATACCTTCCTGTGTCAAGTAAGAATTCATAGATTTTTATTCCAAATGTAGGGCACTGGATTACATGTTCTAACTCTGTATGAAATATATAGAAACTAATTTATCGACTATCGTGTTCCCTAGTGTGTAATCCATTACAAATTCTTCTTCTAAGGTAGAATGATCTCTTTTCCTAAACTAAAGGGAAATTGAACATAAAATATATCCTTTCACTTGTTAAATGTATTTCTGAACATGAAAGAAGTGAACCAGTGTAAAATCTTGTGTTGTTGATTAGATTGATCCTTCATGACAAACAGAACGAAATCCTTAATGATCTAAAAGGCAAAGCTTGGTTCAGAGACAATGTTACAGGCTGGATCTGCAGGTTTCATGCTGGCTGGTTTGCACTGCCCTGGTAGTGCAAAATGACTGAAAATGCAGTAAAGTGGCATTTACAGATAGTCATCACCAGAGTACAGCACAGCAGTAGGAGAGAGAAATGATGAACCTGACTCATAATTTTAACAATGACTCCTCACTAATTATGTTCTAATAGTCATTGTTTTAAAACTAAACATAAATCAGGATATTATACCACACAGATGCTTCTATTTAAATTTGTTGATTTTTCTTGCTTTCTTTTTTTGAAGATCTTTCATATATATCTTCAAAATGTAGATTTTTGGATGTATTAAATGGATATATGACAATGCAGAACATAATCTTATAAATCTGGCCTGTAATATAATAGTACATTTTAAAAGTATTCTCTTGACAACCAGTGATAAAGTTTATTATTGGAAATGCAATGTGCATTTTAGAGGAAATGGTCAACTTAAAATCATGCTCCTGATACATGGGTCTGGCTATGGTTTAATGCATGCTGGTTGGGTCTGGCCATGGTCTAATCAATACTGGTCACAAAACAAGAAAAAAGAATGGACCCAGGTCTGAAAACCAGTTATATAAAAAATACTTTTATAATCACAGCTGTTCATTGTTGTATCGCTTGCCATTTGAAAAATTGCAGAGCCAGCAGTTATGAGAGGTAAGGCCCCTTTCTGCTTAGATATCTACCATAGAAATTTTGGTCCAGAAAATACTGTTTTATAAGAATTAGCTCACATGATAGTATTGCAGGTGGTACTGTGTAAGACAGAAGGTGCCATTTCAAATATCAGACTAAGTAATAATGGCTACTCAGAAAAAAACAACCAGTCTTTGTACTTGTAAACTGACATAATACAATGTGGAATTAATATTTTTAAAACAGCTAAATAAAACCCCAAATCAGTTCATGGAACCCCATAAAACTATTTTTCAAGCAGAACCTGCCTTTAGGTTGAGTATATGCTCAGGCCACAAACTTGCTGCAGTTGTGGAATATTCATTTCAGAAAGCTAAAGTTTAAACCAAAGAAGACTTCTAATGTCTCTAAACTGAGTTTTCTTTAATATGATACTTTCCTATTTATATAAGATAGAAGTTCATCTACCTCCACAGATAATTTATAAATAAAATGGACAATGTTCTAAACACATCGAGAACTTTTACAAATTTTGAATTAAAAAAAATATTTTCAATATTTAATAACTGACACAGCTTTTTACAATCTCCTTTTCCCCTTGTCACTTTTATATAGTCAAAATATGATAATTTCATATTTTTAAAGTTCAAATGTATGCTTAATGCTGATGATCTTTATGTTTAGATATGAAGTATATTCATGCTGTTTTAAAAGGTCAGGGATTAAAGAATAAGAAATTATTATCTATGTTTGAATAAATCAAATATATCTAATCCTATGAAGAAATGAAACAGGGGGAGAGAGAGCTGGTAACAAAAAGTAGAGTAGCCATAAGGTCTCCCAAAATATCACAAATAATTTTCTATCTAATTAGGTTAAAGCTTATTAGGCCAAGAGTTGCTTTTATTTTGTGCTTCTTGGTGAACCTACCACAATGTGATCAGATCCTCTATTATTTACAGTAAGACAAACTATATTGTTCATAATGATTATATGCTTCTTTTAAAAAATAGCTTGAGAACGGCTCACTGTAATACCAACAACATGTCTTGTCAATGAACTGGTCCTGAGAGATACTGTGGACTATAATATATGTTACCTTTTTGAATTTTCAGCAAACGTTCAGCACTTTACAGGATCAGACTTTATGTTAAAAGATAGAAATGTACCTTGTTTTCTACCACTCTGGAGACTTTTCCTTAAGTCCACAGACAATGTTGTTGAGTGGGAGCTCACTAGTACTGAGGGTTGTTGCCTGTCTAATGATGGTTTGCACGAGTCACAGAGCAATCTGTTTGCTCTCTACAGAGTGCCTATTAACCCTACATTAGCTGCCATGTCTAGGTATTTTGGCATTCCAAACCTAGCAAAGTGTAAACTCATTTTCCTCATTTCACTCATTTGGGAAATAGTCTAATATCTGGAAAGAAAGGGCACAAAATTCTACAAGAAATAAGAAGGAATCATATGGCAATGCATGTAATTTATAGTATACAAATCTGTCTATGCAAACTTATGTACACCAGTACCTGAGCAAGTAAAAGAATGGTCCCAATCTGATGTTCAGGGTATTAACTGTCCAAATGCCATTACTGCTCTTGAAGGTTGTGACTGAAGCCCCATTCATATCCTTAAGACTCTCTGAGGGCATGTTACCAAAAACAGGCTGCCCTGTCTTCCAAGTGATCTTAGTGTATGAAACAAATCTGGTGAAGCTGTCCTCTGAAGATTGGTATTATACTTCTATCCTAATGAATGGCAGAGACTTCAGATTGAGTACTCAAATGGTAAACCAAATGAATGTATAGACTTACATTATTGTATATTTTACAGTATAATATTTTATATAACAAAGATAGGTGTATGAACCCATATTCTGTCTGTAGATGTATATACAGACCATAGGTTTACATATGTATAAAGGTTTGGTTTGAAGGCATATATATTCAAATAAATATATCTACTGGTTTGAGGCAGAAGTTCTGAGTTTGAAACCAAGCTCTATCAGTTACTCTTACCCTTTCTCTCTTTCCATTTCTTTCCTCATAAGAAAACATGGGAATACTACTAATATTATCATACGTCAGATTCTGGTCCCCTTCATTCTGTACAGAGCATTTGAAATCAATGGAAGTCCTTCAGCTTTAAGGTGCTGTAGAATGTGACTAAAGGGGTCGAGCTGAACCTCAGAATGTGGTCCCAAAAACTTTTATACTCCCCTCTGCCTTGTCAAGCTCATAAAGTTACTTATGTGCAAGCTTGCTTGATTCTTTTTGTAACTCAATGAGACTTATCTTGTGAGTCAAGTTTCTGATATGTATTTTTGCAAAGCACTTTGAAGCTGAAAATTGCTCTCAGTTAATAATTATTTATTAACTTAGATCAGAGAGTGTATGAATTTAGAGCACAAGAAGCCTCATGTGACAACACAACGCTAGGAGTTACATGTTTGTTTTATTTATTTAGATTTATTAAGAAGTGACTAAAGCTCAGAGCAGATGTAGATCAGTCCACAAATTTGGAGTCTATTCCCAGTTCTGTGTCTTTTTTTTTACTTCAACTCTTTTGTGTCTCTGCTTTTCTTATTGTTCAATGTGGATAGTAATCTAAGATTAATTTAAAATGGGTCCAATTTGGGTAGGGGCTTGGCACCCTGGGCTGAGCCAAGCAGAGTCCCAAGGAGCTGCCAGCTCTGTCACAGGCTGTGTCTAGCAGGGAAGCCAGGCACTTGCCCAAGACAGAGCCAGTCAGAGAAGGCAAAGTTATGCTAGGCACTAAAATCAGATGCAGCCCCAGCCCACCTGCTGTCTCAGGCAGGAGCCCCAGTGCTGTCTTGTAAGGGTGCCTGAATCCTGGGCAGGCAGCAAGCCATCCCACTGCTGCAGGAGCTGTATTGCAAATCTCTCCTGAGGCAGAGGCAGAGGCAGAGGCAGAGGCAGGGGCATGAGGGAGCTGCTAGTGGCAGCAACACCAGCTGCTATTTTTTCTTCCTGGTGGCAATGCGTGGACCTGTGGGCTTGACTGAGGCTGGAGCAGCCAAAACACTGTTAAGATGCCATATAACATCTACGTCTGGGTTACGGCTTAACTAATGGGGCCTAAATTTGGTACCTGTTTTATGCAAGTATAAAATTTAGTGATAGATTACCCTGAGTCACAGTATTTAAGACAGATTAATCATGGGCACATGTCTACCCATCCTTAATGCACCTTAAATATGACAACTAATGTGACATTTTAGCCTTACATCACCTTAATGGTGCACACGTAAATATGCCCCTTGATTATATATTTTTATACTATTGGGTTTTAGTTCATTTTATGATACAGTGCTTATGACTGCTTCCACAATAGTACTAAATAATATCAAGAGAAATAGCTTCAGTAAAACATTCTATTAGGTATTTGCTCTTCCTTTGTAGTCATCAACTCAGAGAAAATTTGGTGTGTTTAAAGAAAGACTCAGTTCTAATATTTCTTGACTAGCTATCCCTAGCATGTGAAAAGCAAGATGCAACCTTTTTATATAAAATCATGATCAGCAGTAATGATTATGGCATCTACTTTGGACCAGACTGAAAACTTCTTACTTCCATTATTGAGTAATTTCTCACAAAAGAAGTCTCACAGAAGACTGGACAGTAATTCCTTACTAATATGAATTAGAGGTTCCTAAGCAGGGATTTCCCATTTTAATTGGAGAAAATGTGGATTTTCGCTTTTAGCAGGGAAACCCAGAGATTTCCTCCTTTTGCAAAGAGCGCTGCAGGCTGGCTGAGTTCCAGCCTGCACGTGCTGTTTGCAAAAGGGGCAGGAAAGCCCCAGCCCTGCCTGGAGGGGAAGGGAGAGGGGAAAAGGGTGGGACCTGATGCAATCGCTTGCTGGAGGCTGCCACAGGGGGAGGATCAGTCTATTTTGTTCCTGGAGGTAAGTGGGGCTTGGGGGTTGTGGGGCAGGGCTGGGAGGGAAAGCAAGCTGAGGGCTGAGGGAATGAGGATGTGTTGGGGGAAGACATGAAGTGCCTGCCAGCTGGCAAGCACTCCTGGTGGGGCTTTCCCCAACACTTTCCCCTCCCTCAGCCCAGGGAGGGAGAAGGAACAGAGCACTCCCCGGGGTGTGGTGGCAGAGGGGTGAAAGGCCCTGCCAGTCCCCCACCTCAGCGCACTCTGTGCCCACTCCCAGGAACAGGGCTGGGGGCCGAGGGCAGCAGGGCCCCTCTGCTGGCCACACGTGTGCTGCCTGACTTGGGGGGAGCTCACATGCAGCAGCCACTGCCACCACCGCACCTCACACTGCTTGCCTGTGGCTGGTGGCAGGAAAGCCACATGGGATGCAGGGCATGGTGGTGTGGTGGCAGCCACTGCGTGCAAGCTCCCCCCCAGGCAAACAAGCATGTGTAGCCTGCAGAAAGGCACTGCTGCCCTCACCCCTGCTGTGGGCAAGCAGCACAAGGCATGTCAGCAGTACAGTGGTGCTGGCAGCCACCACTGTGTGAGTG
>NW_017728914.1:16189632-16193285 GCF_001723895.1 Crocodylus porosus
TCCCCTACACACACCTACCTGCTGGTGTGTGTGTGTGTGTGTGTATGTCTGTGTGTGTGTGTGTTTGTCTGTGTCTGTGCCTGCATGTGGGGGGCTGGGGAAGCTGTTGTGGGGGGAATAAGAGGCATGAGCAGGACTGGGGAGGCTGTGGGGGGGGAGGTGAGAAGCACTAGCATGGCCAGGGGAGTGGTCCATGGAGGGCTTTTAATTTTTATCATGGATTTTGGAAGTTTTATCAGAGAATTTGTGATTTTTTTTTTATCAGGGAAAACCAGGATCCCTGTTCGTAAGAAAGTACTTAACAGGCTGTTTGGTTTATGTTATAGAAGGTCACTCATTTCTTAGAAGCAGCACTAAAGCCACTCCCACACCTGAGGGGCCACATATGTAGATGGTATAAATTCATATTATTCAAGTGATTTCAGGTGAGATATGCTGACTTACCCCTTAGCTGTGGATCTGTCCCTAGATTTATTTATTTACATTTTAATATCAACTGATTTTGACCATTTCAAGGTTTGCCATTAAAGAAACATCAAACAGGAGTCAGCCTTCCCTGGAGGAATCTGCCAGCTATATCCATTACTTTTTGCAAACAGAAACCTGAGTGGTCATGTAGTGCCTGAAGAGAAAACTTGTATCAGTACTGGATAGCCACTAACTAATTAGTTCAACTCCAGTAAAAAAACATTTTCTAGTTTGGTTGGCTGGAGTTTTTTGACAATCTAATCTTGTATACCAAGCAGGCCATAAAAGCCATAGAGCCTGAAGCAGTTATTTAATAGACAACTCACACACACAGTAAATCTTTCATTTAAAGCACTGTTTTCTTCCTCACATATAAGAATTTAAACAAAGCCTTCTGTCTTACTTAACAATGCTGTTTAATGAACAGTTGAGCTAAACTATTCTCTGGTATTCATAAAAAAATATTCCTATCTGTCTGTCATACATTATTCATGATGATAATGGGGGCATCTGAGGGAAGTTCCCAGTGAGGATAGTGAGACATGCAAGTGGGTAGACAAAGGAACTGTTACAGGAGATTACAGTATATCTGGCAAGGTATCCATATTTGTGTAATTTTTAGTTGACTACTAAAGATATTTTAACTATATCAAAACTCATTTAACAGGAAAACATGTTTACAAAAAACTGTGGGCCACGTTATGACCATTGCTATAACCACTTAAAACTAAGGAGCTCACAGTCTTTAAGTCTCATAGTAGTGCTCTGTCTGCTAGACCATACTATCTACATTGCCATAATACTTATTATTTAGTATGACTACTTGTCATTACCATTAGAATTAGTATGGTATGCTATTATTACTAGTGTGATAAGCCCCAGCACTATAAATCATGTAACAAAAAGGTGGTCCCTGTCCCAAGGCGTGTACACAAGTTATACTTTGCATGGGTGAGCACCAGCCAAGTCTCACCCCACCACCAGGGCTGTCACAGAGAGGAGTGAAAAAACCTCTGTCTCCTCTCTGAGAAGCTGGTGGGTGGGGGAGTGAACCCACCGCTGCACTGCATGCCCCTTGCTGGGCAGGAGCCAGTGAGTGGGGGCTTTTTTTTCCCCAAAAAGCTGGGAGTTGGGGTTAGACAAAGCAAGGGATAGGGCCTGTGTGATTCAGAGATTCAGTTGATTAAGCACCTCTTAGGCGATGTGATATTTTTACATTTCTTCCCGTATAAATACAATAATATAATTTAAAAAGAAATTAGACCTTTTCCAGCCCTACCCACCAGAGAGCAGTGAGGGGAACAACCCTGCACCACCACCCCCACTGCTCCAGGGCAGGCTGGAGGTATGTTGCCAGGGCAACATGGGCTTGCAGCAGCAATGAACTTTCCTGCTCAGCCCTGTTCTGACCTGCTGCACCCACTGAGCTGTGGAGGCCCCAGGGGGAGGCCAGTAGGTCAGGGAGCCCAAGCTCACAGTGGAAGGCCTGCCTCTGCACCCGCCTCCACCCGACATGGAGATCTGTGGGGCACATTTCCCCCTTCTCCCCTGGGAGTGTGTGCAGCAGCAGGAGTCAGTCCCAGTCCCTGCCCAAGCCCATAGTGGGAAGCCCACACCTGGCCCCGCACAGTCTTGGCTTTCCCCATGCCACCTAAGGGGGAGGGGAGCTGGGCTCTGCAATTGGGCTGCAGCAGCTGCCACCTCCCATGGGCAGCACCCAGGGCTCAGGCACTGCTGCACGAGGCAAGGGTATGCAGACCTGGGTTCCTGGCCTTGTAGCCCTGGCCCTGTAGCCTCTAGCAAAGCTAGGGGGAAGGGGGCTATGGATAGGAATAGGAGCAACAGCAAGTCTAGGGGGAATTAGAGGCACCAGCAGGGCTTGGGGGCTGTTGTTTGGGAGTGAAGTGCCTGGACCAGCATCCTGGTGAACTAAGAGGGGAGAGGAACCTTTGATTTTCCATGATAAAAAATCCAAAATCAAATATCAGAATGTATAGGTACTTAGAATTTATTTTACTATGGTGATTGAGGTACTGGTAGGCTTCCAAATTGCTTTAAAATTGTAAATAGATCAATAAAATATTGTGTTCAATTGATACATTTTATATATCTATATATATATATACACACACACATATATACACACACACACACACACACACACACACACAACCATTGCCTGCTTCATCAAGGGGGAGGAGCATGCACACTCAGATACCCTTCACAGTCAGGATTGTAGGCAGGTAAGTTTCTTCCCATCTACTTTCTTTATGGCTGCCTAGGCTTGGGGGTGCAGATTGAGACCCCCCCCCCCACAGTGCAGGAGGGAGTGGGGCAGGGGCAGGGGTGAATCATTCACCCCTGCCCCTGCCCCACTCCCTCCTGCACTGTGGTTATTGTCCCACGACCCAGCCTGGCTGGGGCCCCTTCAATGTAAATAGGGCCCTGGCTGGGTCATGGAACAATCAAAGCCCAGCAGTTTGTCCAGAGGCATGGTGCGAAGGAGCCAAGGAGGGGGCACATGGACCTCCGATCTGTGTACAGGGCAAAAGTGGGCTGCAGTTGAAGGCTGAGATCTGCTTCCTGCCTCCATACTTCGCTACCGCTGCTTTGAAAGTTGTGCAGCATGGCACCATGTGGGTTTAGCCCCTGGGTGGGCTGGGCAGTGAGGCGGGTTAGTTGCAGTTCCACCGACCACCACCCCAAGTGCAGTACATCTTTCCCCCCCGCTCACTGGTAACAGCCTGGCACTGCCCTGGCCCCAGCCCACAGCAGCAACCTGCCCTACCCGTGCTGCACAGATCTGGGGACATGAACCCCCCATGTGTCCTGGGATGCGTGCAGCAGTGGGAGCCATCACCTCTCCCCATGGCCCCCAGACAAGCCGCAGCTTCATCCCACCCCCTCCCTGCCCATGCAGGGCCTGGTGGGACAGGCACAGGGGTCCTGGGGCCTCCATCCCCTACTAGCCTAGTGGCATAGATGAGGCTGACCCTGGCCCAGGCCCCCCTGGGTGATGTAGGGCCAGGGTCCAGGGCTGGGGCAGGGAGGCAGTCATGGCTGGTGAGAGTCTGGGGGTACAGTAGATTTGTTGGTGCAGGGGGCGCCGGCACTGGTGCCACAAGAACACAATGGGATCTGGCCCCAAGCCTGGCTCGGCTCCCTCCCTCCTGACCCCTGCCCAG
>NW_017728914.1:16193385-16284289 GCF_001723895.1 Crocodylus porosus
CCCAGTCCCCCTCCCCCCTGGCCCTTTCCACTCCCCCTGCCCCTTCTCCGAAAGACTTTCCCACCAGGGGGAGGGTGTGTGTGTCCATGTGCATGCGCACTCATGCCCCGCAACATTTTTTCTCCCTCTGCCTACAAGAGACATTTCACTTTAATTGTGGATTGAGGAGTGGGGGGTCATTATCAGAGAATTTGTGATTTATTTATTTTTTATCAGAGAAAACCATGATCTCTGATCCTCACTATTTGGTAAAGATAATACTTTGCAACTGGGGCAGATTAACTTGACACAGCTAATAGTTACTATTCCATTAATTTCTAAGTAGTAACTTAGAAACTATTCCAGTTAGTCACATTAAGAGATTAATCTTTTCCAGCACCATTAAGCTAATTCCCACAGTAACTCATACAATCATGTCAAGCATACTGTGAGTTTCTGCAAGGGAGGCAAATGAACTTCTCAGCCAGAAATCTTGTAAATCTAACATTAAAATACTAGAAAGAAAACAACAATGTTTCTTTCTTCAGTGCTACAAAGATTAAAGCATCACATTTAGGGATATTCATAGCAAACATCCTAACACTGAAAGAGATAGGAAAGTTGTAGATACCTGCTAAAGCAGGATTTTTCTCTAAAGTATACTTTCTAGGCAAATTGCTAGTGACAAAATATCATACCTTTCATTATTCTATTAATTTGAAAATTCAACAAAAATATCAATGCACTTTGCAAAATCATGGCAAAATCATCAGATTAAAAACCTAAATGGCTAATAGAATAGGAGCTCTGTTGAAAAGGACAAAATAAGATATTTAAAACCTTACAGTGGAACACTGATGATCAATTGCCAGAAGTGACTCACTTATAGTTCTGTTGAAAAAACTATGAAAAAAATTGTCAAAAGATGGTATTAAGGAACAAAGAAGCGGATGGGGGAACTTCTGTCAGGTTTGGCTCTAAGCTATATGTTATGTTCATCTCCATGATATCTGAGTTCTTGCTGGTCCTGCATTTCCTTGATACTGCACTGACCTATTCCCCATTAAGAAGTAATCCTTTTAAGAAAACTACATTCTAGACAAAGAGATTTACACTAATTATACATACAAATGTTAAGATTGTTCAATACGGATTTATTTGGCTAATATTAGAATTTATCTCCTTGTAGTAAAGAAAATAGTGTCATTTATTCAAATAAGTGAACGTGTCCTTGAAAATATACAGATGTTATATTAAAGTAGTATTCCCATATGAAGCTTTTAAATATTTGGTTAGTTCTTTAAAACATTTTAAGAAAGAGAGAAGAAATTGCCTAAAAAATCATTAGAGTCCTTTTATTTCCCTTCTGTTTTTTGAGGCACATACGTTTAAACTTTTTTTCACAAGACTGAGAACTAGAAATGTACTAGTAAAATGTAATAAATAAATAAATAAACATGAGATTCCCAGGCAGCCCCATGACTCGAGGAGGTCAGGCTTGAAAGAAATACGGAAAGACTCACAATTAAACCACAACAACAGAAACGCAGAATAAATTTGACCTAAGCCCACAAAGCATAAATGGTCTACCTAAAATGACAAAGAAGTAAGGGGCCACATGTGTGTTTACAATTGAAGAATCTTATCCCCCCCAAAAGTTTTTTTGTATGTCTTTTCATCTCAGACCAACACAGCTACCAAGTATATCCCTGAAACATGGAAGATGCCAAATTTTAGCTGATTTTGTATTTTAAACTACATTGCAGAACAACAAGGACATTTTTTTTACCTCCCTGCCTGCCATCTGACACCTCCAGGGAAGGAATTTTACCTGATCAAGACATCAAAGAGCTACTTAACACACTCTTGTGGACCCAGAGGGACAGCCCCCTCTGTACAAAAATGAAATTTATTTCCTACCTATGAGGACTTTTTACCACCTTATACCATCTATACTTTTCCCAGAGCTCAACGAAGGGACTTTGATTCCAAAAGCTTGCAGAAAAGGACAATTTTCTTGCCATATTCCAGTTTGTCTAATAAAAAGCATCATTTTGGAACCAAGAGTTCTAGTTTTCTGTATGTCATATCCCCAAAAAGGCACTTGTAAGCCTCTTCAGAGAAAGGCCCTGCATTTCAGGGATCTGAGATATGGTTTCAGCATCTCTAAAGTTATTACATATTGAAACTTGAAATCCAAAAGCTTCCATTTTTTTTTCTGCTAGATATGGAAATATCTGTCAATCCACAAACTAAATACAATGCTCTGGATGCTACATGCCTTCTTCCAGTCATTCAGTATTTCAAATCCACTCTCCTGGCATTAGTCAGCTATCGCATGCATAACACTCCTATCCTTAAATCTTTTCACTGACTCTTCCTAAAATATTGCATGGCATTTGAGATTTTACTAGTCACTATAACACCATTAATCATAGAGAGCTGGTTTATCCTACAGTTATGTCGGATCCACCCCCAAGACATTCACCCACATACGCATCTCCTCTTTATCACATCATAAATTTAAGCCCTTCCACAGCTGTGATTTAACTAGCTATGCTCCACATCTGCAGATTCAGCTGAGGTTGACTACTGCATGATTTTGTCTATGTAACAGTGCAAAATACATGGTTCAAGGAGGTTAAAACACTGATTAGCTTGTACCTTGTATCATTTCTTCTTCATTATAATTCCTTTTTCAATATAGGTGAAGAGTGCTGGGTTAGTGCATATTGCACTTTATTGTATGCTGTGATTTATACTGTGAATTCATTGATTTGAAAAAGGGAAATGAAAGGCTGGATGGCACCAATGACTGCCATAGGATATGATTCCTCGACTCTAGTCCAGAACAGTAATGAGTGATACCATGACCATATGGCAAATATTTGTGACTGAGAGTGAAATGGGACAATGGTTTCAGATTTGTTCCAGAACTGAGACCCTAGGGTACCTGTAGATGTACCAGGAGGCTGCTCCAGTGTGCTGTAATTACAGTGCCTCAGAGCAGACTTGATTAATTGAGTCTGCTGGAGCATGCTAATTAGCATGCTCTAGCCAGCCTCCATGTCTTGTGTATCAGTGTTCCCATGCTTCAAAATGGCAGCAGGTGTGCTTTAACTAAAGCTCATTCAACACTGCCAGAGCTTTCATTAGAGCAGCTCTCAGAGCCACTTTAGCTAATGTCCCATCCCTTCTACCCCTGGAGCACATGTAAAAATGCCCCTAATTACCAGGAACAGACTTAATTGTTGGCAATCTCATTAGAGGCCTAATATTAATAGAAGCTTAGACTGAAATGCAGCATCCCAAACCAAACAAAGAAAAGCATGAACAATGCGTGCCCCCGGCGGCTGGGGGGACATGGTGGTGGTGGGAGCACGGCAGCAGTGGTGGGAGCATGGTGGCAGTATGCAGGGAGTTCCTGCAGATGCTGCCAGTGGCAAACACTGACCAACTGTCGGCGACCACTCAGAGACACCGTCATCAGTGGCCAGCAGGGATCACAGACCACCCACAGACACCACCAGCAGGGTTGGCAGGGGGTGGTGGCAAGTGGCGACCACCCGCAAGCACCCTTGACAGTGTTGGTGGTGCCTTTTTGTAGGGGGTGCACCACCACGCTCACGGGGTGCATGTGCATTCATGTGCACCCCCTATGCATCACCCCTGAAGAAAAGTAGAAGCACAACCACTGAAAGATTTCATGCTGATAAATAAAGGATCTCACTCTCCAAAGCAGGTAGGATGAGCAAATTCGTAACCAATATTAAATTACATTATAGTACCAGACTGCCTGGTACAAGTGTTTCAGGGTAATAAGTGCAAGTGGGAAGGTAAAGTGTGCATAATGACTAAGGAAGAAAGTATCTATGAAGAAAGGTAATGACAATTCAAATACATATTCAGCACTTATTTTGGCAACCATGACAGAGTATAACATGTTAGTCCTGTACTTACTACATAAAGTCTGATAGTCTTAAAAGTCAACAAATGAGTCAAAGAAACACTTACTATTTCAAGTGGTTATTTAATGTATCATACGTACAGCAACCAAAGCTTGAAATGTGATAAAAATATTTTTAATATTTTATATCATGGAAATTATATAAGATACCCAATTAAGTAAAATTCTTCCTATTGTGCCTACTAGTATGTCACTGAAATGGCAAGAACACAAGAGCAGCCAGCTTCCTCTCACCCCCCCTTCAATATTTCTGTGTATTTAATTTCAATGCTGGGTAGGTAAAAGGAAGTACAGATGTAGGTGGAGATGAACAAAAGGAAAAATAAGTTGTATATAACCGTTTAACAACAAGGTTCTGTTCTGGTTTTGTTCTCATTTTATCTACAGTAGCACATTTATCCTTAATCCCAAAACATTAACATTGACAAAAATATGATCCTTAAAACTGTATTTGTAATTTGGGGGTTAGCTTTTTCAGAATGGGTTATGGGTTTTGTGTGCCTCTGGTTCTACATAATAAAAATGAGGCACCTCCGACTTAATTGTCACAGCTCTCATTGCTGACTTCCTGTTGTTTTCAGCTGAAGCTGAGTGATCAAGAACTTTGGAAATCACTCTTGAGCTGAAAACTCAGAAACTGAGGTACCTCAAATTGGCAGTCACTTTTGGAAAAATATGCTGTGTTTGCCTAGTGCACACATTCTCCCCAGTTAGATTTTAATGTTTCTAATTGCCAGCTGGTATTATATGTAATTTCCTTTTTCCAAATGAACTACATTTATTTTAGAAAAACTTGTCCTAACATCTCAATAAGAGATAATAATAAAAGGAAAAAGCCCAATTCTATTCTTACTAAGTAGGATCATGACTTAAATGAATGCCTTGTAGATATCTATTTAAAAATTAGCAGCTCAAAGAACAGCTCTGTTCCTCAATAAAACCTAAAGAATGAAAAAAATATGGGTTTTGTAGTGAAGGATTCACATCTACATTTTTCAGGAGCTCTCTTAGGACTTCTAGTATATCATCAGTATGGCTAATTCTGGCCAATGACACAAAAAAAGAGGGGTCACTTTTAGAATCCATCATATATGATGTAGTCAGCACCAGTACCATAATGTAGCAATTCTTTAAACTCATAAGATGCTTGATCCTCAGGTCTAGGTGATGGCACAACCTTGAATAACTGCTGCTTAAAGACATAATCTAAACATGTTTAAACCCCATTTTTGGCTATAAATGTACTGTTTTAAGGACAAGTCAAACTACAATATTTGGCCATACAAAAAATGTAAATACTGTCTCTGTATGAATTTCTTATATTTTATCTTCCCTTACCTCATCAGTTGGCAATTCAGACAATGAAAAAAAGGGGCATTGGGCTGGAAGTTGGATGCTTGGGTGCCTATCTTAGGTCTTGCACTTCCTGAGTTAAGCCACTTAACAAACAAGAGAATAATGATGTCCAGCTATGTAGAATGTTTTGTTACCAGTAGATGATGACCTCCACTATGATACATATTATTAGGATGAAGATATAAATGATTGGAAGGAAAGTTATGAAGGCAAATGTTACTGTGTCCTGCTGATTTTCCAATAGATCTGTTATCCAAGTTGTCTTTATGCCTTAATAAAAACTATCCAAACAAAAACAAACACAAAGGGCTGATTTATATTGGTGTGGAGATTTTCGGCATATTGCATGTAAAGCAACATTAAATAAGGCTTGTAATTTTGAAATGATTGTTTCTCAGTTACTTGTTCTCAGCTGAAAGTCGCATGCAATCCAAACTAGAATGATAATAAATGGAAATCTAGGGCATCAGTTGTTACATTTTGAATTACCCTACACAAACAGCACGAGAAAGTAAGGAAGAATAAGCCCTCTTCTTTCTTCTGCGTGGTTACATTAGGTATTTTGATTGTGGCTTTGGTGA
The DNA here is from genome assembly GCF_001723895.1 of Crocodylus porosus. Taxonomy (NCBI): domain Eukaryota; kingdom Metazoa; phylum Chordata; order Crocodylia; family Crocodylidae; genus Crocodylus; species Crocodylus porosus. The sequence continues at coordinate 16,199,269 of NW_017728914.1, forward strand.
AAGTAAGGAGAAGGAACTGCATATCTACTACTTGCTCTCCTATCAACTGATGAGTTGACAGATCCAACTCGCACACAATACAAGGAAGGCAAGAAGAAGAAAGCACCTTGCAAATGGGTGCACTAACTAATTTCAAATCACAGGAGTAATTCCTTGCAAGTAAGAATCACAAGCATCTTGCCCTGGAGTTCATTTTAGGGCTTTGCAGTGCTCTGACACCCCATATTAATGGGTAAGCTGAATGGTTTAAACAAACCCCAAAATAACAGGCATCCTGTGGTGTGATTCAAAAGCAATGAAAAGCAGGCTTTGTCTGTATATTGTATTCTCATTTCTCATTCCTTTCAGCTGAGGGGAGGATTATTATTATTGAAATGCTTCTCAGAAGTGTGTCTTGAGGAGAAATTTGAATGGAGAGCAAATGGTCGTTTGGTACACAACTTACTAATTAATTCATCATGATGCTAACGCAGTCACAAAGTTCATGAAAACAGAAAGGACTGAGCTATTTGAATTCTTTTTTACAATGCATTAGATTTTGCTTTATTTTTAATGCACAGAATATAGTAAATCTTGTGTATGCCTAGCTAAACCTAGTGATATAAATCAAGACACTGTTTGCACTTATCCTAAAAAAACAAACAGAATGTGCAGGGGTGGATTTCGAGGTTAGTTCTTATCACAGTGCAGATGTATGATACTTTAAGAAAACACAGTGTATGTTAAATGCTTTGTGTTATCTGAGTGGGAATATCTGTGTTATAAATATGGCCATGTGTAGACATGTTTTATTTGTTTACACTAATAGAATATATCTGCTATCATGTCTTTATGATGTAAATAGCTTGCTGTGTGAATGGCAAAATAACACTAGTCAGTCAGTCAGTCACTGATGTCACCACAAGTAAACACACTGGAGAGCAGGAAGTAAATTCAGGCAGATTTGGACAGGTTGAGAATGCAGGCAGAACAGAATAAGATGCAGTTTAACAAAGATAAGTGCAAAGCACTGCACCTAGGAAGAAAGAATCACCAACACACCTATAGATTGGGAGGTGCCTTTCTAAGCGGCACAACAACAGAAAAGGATCTCATAGTCATAGTCAGCTCCAAAATGAACCGTCATCTATGTGATGAAGTGATAAGCCAACTGCACTTTTTCATGCATTAGAAGGTACATCACAAACAGGTCTAAGAAGGTGATACTTCCCCTCTTTGTGGCACTGGTAAGTTTGCAGCTGGAGTACTGTGTCCAGTTCTGGGTATGACACTTCAGGAGAGATGTGGATAACCTTGAGATGATCCAGAGGGGGGCTACTCGTATAGTTAAGGGCCTGGAGGTAAGATCCTACAAGGAGAGATTGAGGAACCTGAGTCTCTTCAGTTTCTACGAAGAAGGCAGAGAGGGGATCTTGTGGCCATCTACAAATTCATTGAGGGGCAAGGGGCAGCAAGCAATAGGGGATACTCTGTTTACCAGGGCGCCCCTTGGGGTTACTAGGAAAAATGGCTATAAACTGACAGAGAGCAGATTAGGATTGGACATTAGGAAAAAAATCTTTACAGTGAGGGTTGCCAAAATCTGGAATGGGCTTCCAAGGAAGGTGGTGCTCTCCCCTACCTTGGAGGTCTTCAAGAGGAGACTAGACAAGCACTTAGCTGGTGTCACCTGACCCCAGTGCTCTTTCCTGCCCTGGGCAGGGGGTCAGACTCGATGATCTACTGGGTGCCTTCTGACCCTAAAAATCTATGACATCTATGACAGAATAGGCAGTATGCCTTTCACAGAATCTGGATAAGGTCCATCAGCACCCTCCATGTTCATATAAATGTAGATATGGTCACTGAGGACGCATTCACCTCACTTTTATTTCCATAATGTTGCATTTGATGGTGCATGGAGTTTCCCTTCTTGCACTTGCTCTGCCTGCATAAACATCACACAGCAGTTGAAGAACTGCTACTGAGGTGCTCTCTGTTGACAACAATTTGCCAAAAACTGTGTAGGGGCTAACAGTAGGCAAAGCCTTGTCTTCATGCTTATATATCAGTTTGCTAAGAATGTGATGAATTGCTCACAAGAAGTGCATGCTGTGCTGCTTTCTGCCAACCAGATCAATGGGAAAGTCCTGAGAGGCTCATTCTACCTCCACTTTTCCCCTTCGGGTAGTATAAATCTTTTCCTATGGTCTATAGCTAAATACCACAATTCAGGCCTTGATGAATGTAATTAGATTGTTCAAATAAATTGGTCAGCAAATACAGTTAAACCTTATTCACCAAGCTTTAAATATACTATTTAATAGGCTTGTCTATTACACTCATGCTAAAGAAAATAGAATATGAAGGAGTCATTGTAGAGTTTAATCACAATGTAGATGCTTTAAGATGACACATGGTACATTCATGGCTTTACTAATGAATCCTCCTTACTTTAGAAGAAAGAAGCATGTCCAAAATCATTCATTAATTTTCAATAAAATTCATAACTAATATCAACTGATTTGATTAAACATTTCTATAGAAAAGTAGATTGACTTTTCTGCATTAACAATAAATGTCCCAGTCATAAGAAAACTCAGAAGTTCCTCTCATTGCCTTATTCTACACTATATTCTAGCTCAAAGATATTATGTTTAAATCCAGTTTGCTAATTGTGAGCAAATTCTTGCTAAAATAAGTCATGAACCCATATTGTACTGCTGAATATCCATTCAAATATAGAAATAAAAGGGCTTTCCTATTTGTCTGTACTATTAAGTTTGACTGGACATAGAATCACAGTTTCAATCAGATTAGGTGAATTAGAATTCTGCTCATATCATAGAATCATAGAAAGTGAGGGTTGGAAGGGACCTCAGGAGGTCATCTAGTCCAACCCCCTGCACAAAGCAGAACCATCCCCAACGAGATCATCCCAGGCAAAGCTTTATCTAGCTGGGTCTTGAAAACCTCCAAGGATGTAGCTTCCACCACCTCTCTGGGTAACCTGTTCCAATATTTTACTACCCTCCTGGTGAGAAAATTTTTCCTAATATCTAACCTAAACTTCTCTTGCTGCAACTTGAGACCATTACTCCTTGTTCTGTCATCCGCCACCACTGAGAAAAATCCAGCTCCATCCTCTTTTAACCCCCCTTCAGGTAGTTGAAACCTGCTATTAAGTCCCCTCTCAGTCTCTACTTCTCTAGACTAAATAAGCCCAGCTTCCTCAGTCTTTCCTTGTAAGCCATGTCCCCCAATCCCCTCACCATGTCTGTCACCAGCCAGTCAGTCCCCAGTCTGTACTGGTGCATGGGATTGTTCCATCCTAAGTGCAGGACTTTGCACTTGTCCTTGCTGAACCTCATGAGATTCATTTGGACCAATCCTCCAATTTGTCTATGTTACTCTCAGTTGTAGTCCTACCCTCTACTCCCCAGCTACAAATTCAGAATTTCTACTGTCCAACTACAAATTCATAATTCCTTTTTTTTCACCTATAGAATCAAGTGGATATTAATAACCTAAACCCATCTCTAGCTCTCAGCTTCAGCATTTTTAAATTTCTGTTTAGATACCTCCCACCTGTGTTAGCTCTGCCCACTGTCCCATCCTCCAGTCACTAACCCATTTTGCTCTTCTACAGTCTGTATTTGAACATACTCCACTTCACTCTTTTTGATGTGCTACATGGCGTATTGTCCTTCAGTGCTTGCACTATTTCTACCTAAAATGATATTTAAGTTTCATTATATCTGAACTGGCTTTCTCCATTGAGAAACATTGGAATAGAAGGAAGAAGAGAGGATCAATGCCAAAATGAACTCCTACTGCTGTTTTTAGTTCAACAGGTGCAATTCTGATGAAAATGTGCTGCTAGTGACCTTCGTGATGATCTCATACTATTACAAAAGAGCTGAAAAATGAAAGTTAATAGTGGCACAGCCAGCTTTTATTGTATTGTAGATTTTTTGTGAGCTTGATAGGGAAGAATAAGCATTTTTTAGCCACCCTAATTATACTATATAAAAATCACCAATACTTCCAGGTTAAAAGTTGGTGCCAAGATGCCTCCTAGCCAGGGACTTCCAACATTTTCAATCCCTCTATCTAAAGAAATGGAAAAGAAAATTTTGCAATGTATTTTCTACAGATGTGGGAAACACATTATAAACACAGGTTACATACAGAAACCAGCAGAGAATGATGTTTTTTTTTTTACTTCTATGTCACTGCAAAAATATCACTACTCTTTATAAAGGTGATATATGTTACCACCAATACTTTGAAAAATTGCGTTGTCCTACTCACTTTATGAAGGTAAAACAGACTAAATCCCAACAGATGTTGTGATGCTTTTGTCTCTCTTTTGTTGCTTTTCTCAGTTGCCAGTAGTTGCTAAAGCAGGACAATAGGAACAACAGCCTGTAGGTGCTGATGTGGGGGGTGGGAAGGGGAAAAACCCAGCAGCTATTGCCAGTAGCCATGTGTTTGTGAGTGTGATGGCAACTAGAAGTTGCTGCTTCTGCTTTGCCCTGGGTACCTAGCTGCACCCCTACGCTGCTGGTGGCTAGTAACCAGAATGTGAACTTCATAATGCACAGAAGCTCAGTGTTTGGATCAACAATGCATTATTGGGTCCAATCTTGTGTAACATCACTGTGGCAATACCTTGCTTATATGAATTACTTGCCACTCTTATAATCAAACATAAATTAAGGGAAAAGTAGTGAAATATTTCTCTTTTTTCAAACAATGAACATTTCAGCAGATATGTCTTGACCATCTCCAACACACACTTTATCTGGCAAATAATGTCCCCATTCTGTTACTGAAAAATGTAAAGCTTTATATTTTGAGGTAACGCTAAAATTAATCATCTAACAGAGAGGGGTCATGAGTTAGAAGCAGAATGTGCTCCGGGCAAAATAAAGCTATATGCCCCCCAAACTTTTAAAGAAGTCACATATCTAAAGCAGAAACTAGAATGGACTGAGCTCAAAGGACGTTTAAGTGATCAATGTGTGGAACATTCCAGAAACAGTAAAAGAAACATTTAGAGGGAAGCAAAGATTGCAGCGTAAAAGTGCTAGACAGTGATTTATATAAGACATTCCTTGAGGGGAGAAACCACACAAAAAGATCTCAGAGATGAAAACTGAGGGAAGTAGAGTTTCTTAATATATTTAACAAAGCATAATACAGATCACAGAAAGTCATACCGAGGTAAAAAGCCTCCCTTAGCTGGAGGTAAATATTAGGAATCAGTGAAGAGATAACTTACAGGAGGGAATTTGTGACCTCTCTACTGTAACAATAATACAAAATTGATAGATCACCTAAATGGGTAATGTACTCTCATTTAGATTTAAAACAAAAAAATCATATATCATGCCGCACAATATTTGTGCAAATGCAAGGTTTCTCAGGCAACCGCGGATGGAAAGATTAGTCCTTCCTCACAGGGCCCGCAGGGAGTACCCGCGTTGTGCATAACTGACAGCTACAAAGCTGAAAGATGGATGATCACAGATTTATATCTAGACCACGTAGTGATGGAAAGTCGATATCATTGGATCCCACTACCCTTATCTGAATTTGTCCAGTTTCAGTGTACAAGTGGTCCAATAAAAATAAATAGCTATTACACCCTTCATTACCTGGTAGACTTATTCGCAGTCTCGTCAGAGAAGTTAAGGACTTGATGGGCACTAAGGGCATTTATACACATGTTCTGGGAGTGGAGGTGGGGGAGGGGGCTTTAATTAGAGTGGCTCAGAGCCAATGTAATTAAAGCACCCAGAGCATCACTTGCATCAGCAACCCTGCGCTGAAAAATGGCAGCTGGGGCACTTTAACTAAAACTCATTGAACGAGCTTTAGTTAACGTGCCCCCGCTGCCACTTTTCCGCTGGAGCATATTAATTACCATGCTCTAGGAGACTCAATTAATCAAGTCTGCTCCAATCCTGTATAATTACAGTGCATCAGAGCAACCTAGCTCCAAAAGATCCTAGTCCAGATAGCTCTAAAAATAAAGAGGATCTTTGCAGTGAATCTAGTACCTAATTATTTCAGGCCTTAAGTGCAAAATGTGCCTACCAAGTTAGGATAAAAACAGCTGTTTGGGTAACAGGTTGAAAATTCCTTATGAATTTGTCCTGAATCCTTTCCACTAGTAAAGCCATTTTGTATCTGTGGCTAAAAGCTAGCCAGTGAATGTCGAAGTTAATATGCCACGTGTGCCTAAAATCTCTTATGCACTTCAAAAATCTCCTTCACAATTAATAGATAAAATACAGGACATTATAAGTATCTGTATCTTTTGTCATAATGTGTCCAGTTTTGGAATTTCTCTAAAAAAAAAATTCCTCTTTTAGGGTGAAAATTATACAGTGGAATTACCTGGTTATTGGTTTTGGAGGGTTTTGCTTATATCACTCACTGTTTTCAGGGTTATGGCTTAATCCTACAAGGTCCTGAGGTCAGTACCCCAGTTTCGCAATTTATTTTATTACGTGGTTAACTCCAAGCAATTGCTATGCTTATATCCCTGCAAGATTGAGCCATGATTCAACCCTTGTCTTCCAATCTGTTGTTTGTAGACACAAAATCTCTATTTAAGAAACACACACATCCCAATTTATTTTATTGTTTGGTATGCTTGCTGTTAATTGAATTAAAAAATTCCTAATAAGAGTATGTGCCATTTATTGTCATTAATTTCATTTCATCATTAATAAAATATTTTCATTATTATTATTATACAAGAAACCTGACAACAGCACACAGGTAATTTAATTACAGATAACAAATACTTCTAATTCTTTGATTTGAATGAATATCACAGTAAATAGTAAATTTAAATCACTTTTATTTTTTATCTGTACTAGAGAGTAAAAATTTTGACATTGAATTGTTGAACACCAAAACTCAGCATTGGTTTTACATGTACTGTACCTCTCCATTTTCATTAGTAAATGTTATAATTAAGGCTGCAAAACATGTTCTCCAGTTTTCATATTCATAACTCTCTAAACAGTTTCGTTTTGGAATAAAAATTCTTATTCTTTGTCTCTGGCCAACACTGAACTTTATTGGGAAGTTGGAATAAAATCCACTTGTGATTTCTGTGATGTTTTAAAATGTCATATTTCCATTTTGAAATCAAAGCCATACATACTTTTTTACACACAGACATAGGCCAAGTACATCAATGGCCAAAGCTTGAATTATACATAGATATTAACTGAAAAATAATGAGGAACTGGCTATTTGTCTCGTGTGGAAATGACCTTCTTCTGAAGGCTAGGGGTAGGATGGAGGCAGTTGTTGGAGAGAAGGAGATGGAAAATGTCCACCAAATCTGCAAGAGTAACTAGAGTATGTGTGGAAATCCTAGCTAATTGTACACCCAATTGGATATAATAGAGGCAGCCAGAGTGGTTTTACAAACCACCAGGCTGTATGCAGGATTTCTTCAGGATTTCTTGTAGCATTACCCATATCAGACACCTTGAATAAGGTGGTTATTTGCATTGTACATGTGGTTAAGTATTTTGCCTATTTAGGCAAACTTAATCTCATGAAGTTCCTTATTAAAATCTGAAAGCTGTTAAGTACAAAACTGCTGTCTTCAAGTCCTTAAAAGCATAATCAGGGTTTTTAACCTTTCCTTTAGAAACCATGGAAAAAAAACCCCAAACCCCAAAAACTATTAATGTAAGGCTAATTTAAGCTCTTTGTAACAGGGGCCATCTCTCCCAAGTGTTCCATAGCCCAAAGCACAACTGGGCCTTATTCATAAGCAGAGTCTTCTGGCACAACTAAAGGACAGTTTAGCATTTGTTTTCCAGCTTTGCAAAATATCTCATCACTGAAAATCCCCAGAACCTCCAATAACCCTAGCCTACAAAAAGTAGTTCCAACTGCAAAAAAACAAAACAACAACAATCCCCCTTCTGCTCTACAGCCTCATACCTAATGGGAACAAAAAAACAGAATCTTTGTTCTTACACATAAATGAATAGGGTGGCTTTGGAAATATTTCTGTTTTTCAAAGCCTATGCGTGTGTTGGTTCTGTTTTCTTATAGAATTCAGCAGACTAGCCAAACTCCTCAACTTTCCTTCCAAAACTTTTTTTCTTGTCTCATGTTCTGTCAGTACTGATGTCATCTCTATCCTGTCTTGCACTACAACACCAAACTTTATTTATCTGTCATATTTGCCCTACATATACATAACATATTTTTACTTCTTGTAGATAAGTATGTCTTTTAGATCAGGAGTTGTGTAGAGCACGTCCATAAAGTGGATTGGGTCCATGAACCTCCTTGCTCCCCCCCACAGCACCCCTGCCTCCGCTCCCACCCCCGACACTCGCATACAAGCATGCACATGCCTTATCTATCATGTACAGCACATTCTCTGGGCTGTTGCATGCTCCAGCCAGCCTTGGAATATGCTATATGGTAGCTGCCCCTGCCAGTTCAGGACTGCACTTCACATGGCACCCATTCCTGCTGGCTGGGATGTGTGGCGCATGCAGCGCCCACCAGGGCATCGCATGCAGTGCAGGTCCTAGACTGACTGGATTGGACACTGCATACAGCACAGTGCTGGACCAGGTAGAGCAGGCACTCTGTGTAGTGTGGACCACAGACAACCTAGAATGGGCACCCCATACAGTGTGGACAGGCTGGAGAGTATGCTGTGTACAGTGAGCACCACCTGGGTTAACTGCAAGACCCAGGGGCAGTACCAGGGGAAAAATTAGGAGTTTCTGTGGGTCAGAGCCTGTTGACACACCTGTTGTGATAATTTCTTACTTCTTCCTCCCCGACATAACTTTATGTCCTGTCCTTTTATTCTCCATAATGCCAACAAATCTCTCATTTATGTCCTCATGATACATTTCCGACTTCCTTGCCTCTGACTTCTAAATCATGCAAACTGTCTTATACCAACTTATAAAAATGCCAACTAAAGGCACCTTTCTTGCCTGTTCAGTGTTTGAATTCCTTTATTGGACTTATATCTACCATATTTACTCAAAGACAAGATGAGGCTTTTTTCCTCCCAATTGCCATGGGGAAAGAAAACCTTGTCTAATAATCATACACAAGTAAATCTCACTAAATACATTGTCTATCATTAAACTTCTACCAAAAGCAGCATGTGCTCAGTAATAAAAACCAGCTATGAAGTTGATTAAATGCAGCCAACACTGACCATGACCTTAAAACACATGACCCACACTGGGCAAACATGCTGATGGGAACCAGGCACAGCTGGTGAATTCAGACTGGTGGGGTGAGTGGAGAGCAGCACACACGAGTGGGAATGAGGGGGTTTGCAGCCTCCCCACTGACCAGAGTGCCCAGATGGCTGCAATCCCCTCCCTTCCCCTCGCATAATGCAACATCTGCCCCAGCAGCCTAAGTTCACCAGCCACACCTGATGGGAACTTCCCATAAAAATTGGTTAGTAAGCCCATCTGAATAAGACATATGGCAATGCTTATTAAGTGTAGCCCACTAACTGCTAACTCTTTAACCCAGAATCCCTCTGTTGTCCCTCTCTTCACCTGGTGCATATGATTAGTGTAGTTCTGCCCCACATGAGGTGAAGTCATACCAGGTTGCCTTTGCCTCTCTGGTATATAAGTTTTTGGAGTATCCCAGGACTTGTTATAAGAACACCCAATTCCAGTTGGGGGTTGGGGCGAGGAGTGGGGGGTATCTGGAGTACACATACCGAGCGGTGCTGAGATGTGGGGTCACCTTGCCTTGAAACGCTGTTGACTTTTGTGGAGATCAGTCCAATGGATTATGAGGAAAATCATGAGCCTTTGGCTTTGGAATAATATCATGCATGGTTTGTATGCTTCTCTGCCTTTAGGCTAAAATCAAGCAAGACTGTGGGCATCTGAACCCCAAGGCTCTGCACTGCAAATTTGCAGTGTGGGGGCAAAATTTGCTATAGGGATTTCCTGGTAGCAAAAAAGGGGGCTGGGGGGAAAAAAAACAACAGAACATGCAAAAATTGCATGCACTGGTACAAACAGAGGCTTGGTCCTCCAGTGAGACACTCTGGATACCAGCCAGAACATCTCTACTGCTCCATTTGTGCCTCTGCTGCTCTAGTAGACCAGAAGCCAGGAGAAGCTAGACAAGGGCAGTTTGCCCAAATCAGAACTATCTGTAACACAACAAAGCACGAGTGCAGGTGTATGTGCTGAAGCATAAAGCAGTGGCACAAATTTGTGCCACTACCATTTGTGCCAGCGCAAACACATGTCCCTCCATATTTGGATGTGGCCTGAGAGTCTGCCGGGTAAGGTGTATCTAATAGGTTGCTTCTACCCTGTCCTTCATGAACTCTCAGAGTTACATCTATCTAGGCACTACTGGGAGCATATACATGTGATGCTACAGTGCTGTAGTGATGTGCTATAGTCACGTAGCATCTACAGGTGTCTACTAGTGCTGTGCGAAGCTTTGGTCCCTGATCTCCAAATCTGAAGCAAATCAGGAAACCCTTTAATATCTCTGAAACTAACTGGAGCCTGCAACCCCCCAGCTCAGTGACTGGTACCTTCTGGGTCTGGGGAGGCATTCAGGGTCCCTCTGTGACCCAGCCAGGAGCGTGCAGGGGTGCCCCTCATGTGCTCCTTGGCTGACCCAGAAGTGAATCCAAAGCAAATATGGCCCATTTTGCACACCCCTAATGTCTATACATGAGTAGCAGCTACTTTGCTGCAGCAGTGCACTCCCCTGTTATAGCACACATGCTACGGCAAAGTAGCTACTAAAAATAAGTGTGTGCTGCATGTACAGCACAGTACAGGTTGTTAAATGCACCATGGAATTACTAAAGCATGGCACAATAACCACCTCACCATAGGGCAACATGTAGATGTGCTCACTGAAGTATCTAGCCTATGTAGACAACCGCATTGTCCTTACGCCTACTAATCCAGGCCAGCAAGTGGTAGCAACAACTTTCCATCACTTCTTTGTAAAACAAGCGAGTACTGAATTGTTTCATGATTGTAGAGGAATTATGAAGAAAGGAGGAGGAGGAATAAGACTAGATCTGACAAAATACTTTAAGTGTTGCAAAAGGAGAGGGTAAGAAACTAAAAAGTAGGGAGGGATGTGCAAGGGCAATGATTGGAGTAAAAAGAAGAAATTTCCCTCACTTAGAAGTTGACCCCATACATACACCAGTATTTGCTCTTTTTACTCTTAAACCAGAGGTTGACCTCCATACCAAGTGAATATTACAAAATGATTCTCTTAGTTAATAATGCTTCCTTACATTACTTCTCTTGAGTGCACCTTCTTTCTCTCTCCCTCTCTCTCTCCTATTTTTTGCAAAATGTTATAAGGGAAATTTAGCTAACAGGCCAACTGGAAGTGCAATTTAGCAGTTAATCCTCAATCTGCCAGACCGTAAAGACTTCTGTTTATAGCTGAAGATATCCCTATGCAGATTAACAAAAGCCTCATATGACCAGAATATACTATTTATATTACAAAAACAAAACAGTGAGGAAAAACATTCATTTTCTGCTTCTATCATCTACTTATTTCCAGGGAATTATTCAGCCTCTTAAAAGGGTTATTTTGGGTAAGCACAAATGTGTTTCCATCATAACCCTATAGTAATATAGACAGTTCTTCAAACATGGAGGGTACAGGAAGTTAAGATATATTGCTCTGAGATTTGTTAGACTTTCATCTCAAGGCATCAGGCTGATGTCTAAGATAAAATACAGCAAGGATCAAAACTTCCTGTTGCTATCTAATTTGAGCAGGCCTAATACAAACATAAAAGGCATGTCTACATGTCACCCTACATTGCCCTAGTGACGTACTATGTCGCTGCATGGTGCACTACAGTGATGTAGTGATGACTTGAGTCTACACTTGATCAGCAACTATGATGCCGTAGTGTCACACTCCCCCATTTTAGCATGCCACTATGGTCATGTAGCGGTAAGATCTACACCAATGTCTCATGCACAGCACAGTATGGGCAGTATTCACAGCACAGTATTACCTTTTGGAAGTACTAAAGCATGGTGCTGTAGCAACATCACCATAAGGCAATGTATAGACATGCCCAAAATGTAAATGTTTTCCTAATTCCTTTCAAATATTCCTGAATTAATTTGTCTTTCTTAAGCGCCTACCTGAAATTTTTATTCGCCTTAGACATCAATTTGAAAATATGCATCACATAACAGACTCCAACAAAGAGCCTCTTATTTAATTCTTTGTAACTTAATAACTATCTGTGTGTGAAAGGTTGATTAATTTATGTTATGCTTATGCTGTCACTAAAGTGTTTGATTGATTCAGGAAACTGACATGTTTGTGTTTATACTTGGTATATTTCAGAAGATACACAGGAGTTCCAAGGTGATCTTTTCTTTACTTTCTAAAAATCCAATAAATAAATACCATGATAAAGGAACACTACTTATATGTGTTCATCCAACATCTAGTCTGACAGAAGTCTCAAACTATGAATTCCAGAGACAAATGGTATATAATACCCGAAGATCACAGAAGTAGATATAAACCTCAATACATCTTCTTGTTGCTTTCATCAGCCTACTAACATCACCTCTCCTTTTAATCTGTGTTGAGCTTTAGCCAGCTAGTGCACATAGGGATTTATGAAAATCTGGCCTGAAAATGCTTTAATTTTGTCAGACTACTTTAGTGACAATTTATTTTCAGAATTGGTGATAAACATGATAGACATAATCACTCACTCCTCAAAGGATAATGTTATAGCTAGTGATTTGATTTAAATTTCTTAGTATTCATTTAGTGTCCTGATGGACCAATAATATTATTCTCATTTTCCAAAAACAAAATGAAGTGTTAGCAACTTCCAGCCTTTGGCTAAGAATTTACTTAAACTGAATCTTGGCTAGAACAAGAAAACCAAGACTGGTTACTTTTAAATATTAGAGATGAAAACCTGGTCCTAGTTAAGACAATGGCAAAGCTCCTACTGAATTAATCAGAACCTTCATAAGCCAGAAATTCATATAAAAGAGGATATGAAGTTTAAGGGGTATAAACCTGTAACCGACATCTTCTTTTGTCCTTACCAATGTATTTGTTATGCCAGTTTATACTCCCAGAAAGTCACTTAAAAACTTTAGACTTAATTACTGGCTTGGGCCATGATCCAGAAAAATGGAAGCATGTGCTGAGCATTAAGCATGTAAGTAATCCCGTTAACGTCACAATGTATCCCATTGACTTAGAAGTGAGTGTTAATTCTACAGTGTCTAAGGATTGATGTAGCATAGCACATGAGCATGTACTTATCTTTAAGTGAGAAGAGTCCTGCTGACTTGTAATTAAGTGTGAAATAGTAATAGCTAGGAATAGGACTTAAGTTTCATGAGTTTCAGTGCTTGACCACATTAGACCCTTAGTTATTTCTTAGACTCATGTGCATAACTTGCAATTTATTCACTCAGCCCACATCTTGTAAATTATACTTGAATTTATCCCACTGAATCTAATGTGATTCACAGTCTAGAAACCAGAAACATGGCAAAAAAAATAAGAAGATCTCTTTGGAAATAGGAATCATACAACTGTTAAAACACATCCTGAATCATCAATTCTCTGCTGCTGTAGGCAGCTATATTATGCACACTGGACACATCTACATGTGCATTAATGCACCTATCCTAATGTGTATTAAATTAAGTACTTCCAATGTGAGGTACTAAATAAATGCTCATTAGGCTGTCCTAATATGCACTAACAAAAGCACACATTTTTTAAATGACACTTAATGAACAGCAGCCTGTTTTAATGTGCATTACCATAACTGCATTTTTATGTAACATTTTAATGTACAGTGAAATAGGCTACTGCACATTAAAGTGCACATGTAGACATGGCCTCTGTCTTGTAAACTGATCAAGCTTCATCTTAAAACTAATTGGTTTTATTTTTTGTCCCTAGTATTCCTATTGGGAGGCTGATCCAGAATTTCATTCCCCGGTGGTTAAAAACCTTTTATAATTTCCTGCCTAAAATTATTCATGTCCAGTTTAAAACTTTGTTCTTATGCCAGAGTTGTCCTTTAACTTAATTAGCTCTGCTCCCTCTGTACTGTTTACCTCATGGTATATTTTTAGGGGCCAGTCACATCTGCTCCTTTTGTTAGTTTAAACTTTCATAACATAGGCCCTGCATTCCCTTGATCATCCTAGTAGTCCTTCTCTGTACCTGTTCCGGTTTAAATCATTTTTAAACATGGATGACCCAGAACTGTATTCAGTGTTCTTGTGCATTGCTTTGGAAATGCAGGGAAAAAAATACACACATTTAAACTTTCATATGCACCCTATCAGTTACAGGTTATAATTATTTCTAAGGAAATCAGAATTTGATGCTATGGGTACCTATACACATGCTCTGATGTGTTCTAATTAGAAAACTCTAACATTGCTGCAGCATCATATGTATAAGCCCCTGTGGGCTTAAAAATGACTGCTGGGGTACTTTAACTAAAGCTCATCACATTAACTTTAGCTAAAGCATCCTGCAGCCATATTTAAATGTGCAGGGCTTAATATACGTGATGCTGCTGTGTTTTAATTAGAGCAGCTATCCAGGAACTGCTCTAATTAAAACACCATCCTCCCTCACCACCAAGCACATGTATAGGCACCTTATAAGCCTATACAATTGTCACTGTAGTTAAGGGGAGGTTTGTCACTAATGTTTTGGAAACAGGACTTGGCCTGTTGCACATGTTCAAAAGTAAACATGTATCTCATTATTAATGCCATCCATTGTTCACAGTCTATTTTAAGAAGTCCCAAGCAAAGTCTGTGCTTTAGTAGAGAAATTCACTTATGTCCAAAGAGTCAGAACCTTGATCTCACTTATGATCAATTTAAGCATTACTCTTTGGGCTGAAGAGGTTGATGGACATTGTGCTGGTCTTCTCTATAGCACTGAATTTTAGCCTAAAAGAAAGCAGTGTATGTAATTATTGTAAATGAATTATCTGAAATAGAGAATGAGAGGTCTCAACAATGAATAAACTTAAGGAAAAACACGGAATAACATTTGAGTGCAAGAAAAAAGAAAAGAAAAAATACAAGGAAATTCTGATATAAAAAGGTCCTACTTGAATAATCTCACCCATAATATATATTAATGTTCTGCATTTAAAGAAATTTATGATGTAATAACTTCCCTAAAATTTGGGATTCATTGTGTAGTCCACATGGGATGGAAACTGAATTATTTTTAAAACTTATTGGTAAAAAAATTATTTTAAGTTTTTTATCTTCAAATCCTATCTGTGCCATCACTTCCTTAGCTGGCATCTTCCTGGGAGTATCCATTCAGACCACTCATTTAGCCCATGATCACACTGTCAGTCTATTTATATAGAGCAGTTGTGTACGAGTGTTGGATATGGCTGTGAGTAGTCATCCCTTACCTCTCAAGACCAGAGAACAACTGCAGTGAAACTTTAAACTGCAGCCAACTCTAGTTTCCCTGCTCAATAATGTTTGCTAAAAGAATAATTGGAATGTTAAATACAACCACACGTTGCTTTAATAAAAAGAATAATAACCTATCCATGTGTCCATGTACTGTTACTTTAATCACTGTAGTATCTGAGCATCTAAGTACAGATAAAAAATGGTAGGAATATAATAAAAACAAAACCCGAAGAGTGCATGTGTAACCCAGTGTGTTTGTTTCATAGCCAGCTATGGAAAGTTAATCCTTTATCTTACAATGTAGTAGTCCTTGCTTTCACTCCTGAGTTCATTATCTGGTGTACTGAGCAAAAGGAGGGCCCTCATATAAATAGGGGATTTTCTGGGATTTACCTATTGTGGGACCCAGATGTTCTGAATGACTTTCCTTTGTGCAGGGGAATTATGCAAATTCCAAAGATAATCCCTTCACTTCTGTTCACTCCTTTTTCACTAGACAGAATTCGCATCTGAGATCTGTGAGTATGAGTACCTGTGTTAATGAGTATGAGTATGCCTCTGCTGCTAGAATGGAGTATAAAGAAAAAGGTGAAATAGTTAGGACTGAGACAATAAGATTTCTTTTGATCATAGTTAAGAAGTTGGAATTTTTTTAAGTGTAGATCTAATGAACTATATAAGAAGTTTCACTTAGGCCCTCTGTACATGTTACAGGTATTGTACAATGAACTGGTTAATTGCACAATTGCCTTAAGGCCACCTACACATGAAAGTAGCTATCACATGATAAAAAGCTCCAATCAGCTATAAAGTTAGACCACTAACTTTATAGCTGGTTGCTGTCAAGATTTAATTTGCACATGTAGCAGAGTCTTCCCTGAGGCTGGGAGCCCTGTCAGCTGAAAGTGCTCCCAGCCACAAGGGTGCACCTTGCCCAGCAGGAGACCCCTGAGCCCTGGTGATCACAACTACTGTGATCCCCAAAGCTTAGGGTACAAGAAATCCTCAGCCCACATGGGGGTCTCATGAGGTGCAATGAGGGCTGGGAGCCCTGCCGGGTGCAGGACTCCCAATTCTAGTTTCATGTAGCCCCCATGACTGGGAGGGCCCTCAGTGATAGGGGCTTCCAGCCATGGGAGCCTTATTCTTGCCAGTTCAGGGGGATCCCAGGATTTAGTCAAAAAGGTACAATTGGATCTAATGCATGATCCCACACGTGGCATGGCAGGAGCTGTAATTGTGCAGATCACTCATTAGATCCAAACATGCCTTTACCTACATATGTACAAAGGTCCTTAATACAAATAATTAAAAATAGCAAAGTAGTTTATAAAACTTAGAACTCCACTTGCCTTAGTATAAAGTTAAAACTAATCCTTTTCTTCTTCCCTCTTGGAGTTTGTGAGATTAAGGCTCTTTATTAAAGGCTTTTTAGCACCACTTTGCATATTCACCAATGGAATTTGGAATACACTAAAAGCATTTTGGTATGGAAGAAATAAGTAAGGTATGTGCTAAAGCAGAAGTTAATAAAAAGGCTTATCTTACTTCTCAAAATTACTGTATACCAAGGTCTTTCATGTATTATTTATAATCTTTTAGAGTACTTTTAAGCATTACGTTTATATCAACGTAACCAGGGTTAGGTTGAACTAAATGCCCAATCATACAGATGTGCAGGGGGCTTAAATTGCCCAAAAATGGTGTGCCCAATCTGAGTTGCACTAACTTAGAGTGAAACTGGGTTAACCCTATCTAAGAAAGGGTGAACCTGATCTCCAGAATGCCTGTATGTGTTCACAGCACAGCCCCAGGGCTGGAAAAGCCCAGATGCTTGTCCCAGTCCTAGGGCTGTGCTGTTCCCAATTCTTGACCCTGACTGGGCTGTTTTTAGCTTCTCTACCTGACATTCCACCAACCCCTCCTGGATCCTGACAAATCCCTCCCCCAACTCACCAACCCCCCTATAGATGTGCTATCCCTACTTCCCCTCCCCCTGCTCTGGGATCCCACCTGCCCCTCCCCCAACTGAGTTAATAAAACTGGTCTCCCAGGAGCAGCTAACGGCTACACATGCTGCTCCCAGCAGTGGAAAACTCCTGCTCATGCCCTTTCCTGGTCTAGTAAGCCTGCTTACAACTAGACTAGGTATAGTGAATACTTATTCATACTTTTAAGCTACAACAAGTTATTAACAGCAGGATACAGCCTTAGGAACTTTTGTCTCCCTATTAATGGCTCAGATCTTGGCCGAGTCATTTTTCATTTTCATGGGTTTTGTTCACTGAAAAAAAACTCACTGATCATTGCTAGTTTCAGCTCTTAGTGGTCTGGCAATCCCATTACACTACTATCCTAACACACACAAGATGGAGCTCTTTCTGGTAGTTTCAGCAGAGGTTCCAGAAAAGAATGGGTACAGTCAACTAAACAAACTTGAACTCTCTGCTCCCCAACTCTGGAATACTTGTAGACAAAAGCAACAGAAGTTCCAAGTCTACTCCCCAAACTGTACCCATTCTGTTAGAACTACCAATTCAGTATCCAAGATAGTCAATCCAGGATCCTAAACATCAAAATAAGTTTTAACAATAATGATATAAAGGCTACAATGGCTAATGAAACACAGAGTATTTTTTTGTCATGCATCATGACATTTATTTACATATCTCTTTGCTAGGTCACTGACTTTATGTAAGTCTATACCTTTTATATCCTCTCATACAGAGCAGAATCTTACTGCATGAAGAGGCCACCTGACTGTATATGAACATTCAAATATTCAAGTACTGCTTGGCATGTAAAGATATCAGAATCTTGTACATAATAGGTACACAGGACTATGATGTGCATTAGGGCAACCAGAGCATCAGTCCAAGGTGTCTACTTAAAGAATATAAAAGAACAGCAGCTGCTGCCACCAGCACCCCAAATCCTAGCACTGCCCCTTATTTCACTGCCACCCAAGGTACAGACCCTGACTATTATGTCTCTGTAAGTGCAGATGGTTGAATATCTGAGTGTCTGAAAACAGTGTTCAACATTTACTCAAATTTGGAATTGCTTTTCTGATAAACAATTTTTGTTCCTCGTTATTTGTTTTCATTATTTCTATAACTACAGTGTGTAGGAGCCCAGGTCACAGACCAGAAGCCCAGTTCATAGGTCAGGACCCCCTTTGCTCAGTGCTATAGAAGCAAAGAACTTTACTATCTATTCTCATTTCATAGTTAGGGTTTTTTACATGAATCTTTAGGAAATACATTTATATAACTATTACAGACACCTCCTTTTCATTCTTTGCTGCTAAGTATTATCTTGTTTTAGTCAACTAATTATGGACCAAAAATATTGCCATGTGACTGAAGTGGCAGCACAAATAAAAAATATCCAGAAGTCACATGCCAACATTTCACAAACTGGTCCTTTGATGATAGTTCACATGAACCATTTCTCCAACAAATGTGAGTTGCAAGGAATATGTAAAAATCAAATCAGTTCAGGAATGATTTAGATTTGCCAGAATATGTATTCATAACAAACAGTTCAATCAACTCTAGTATTTAGATGTACTTTGTTTTGTAGTTACATGTGCAAGGCTCAGTACTGAAGGATCTAACTGAAACAAATATTTAATATTTTATAAAATATAAAATATATAATGTGTTACATTTGGTGTTATCAGATTACAGTGAAGCTTCTCTTGCTTTCCGTCGCAGCTCAATTTAATATTTGTATTTTAAAAATTATTCTTTACAAACTTCAGAAGCTTTGAGTCTGATTCTTGTCTCACTTTTGCTGAGTTGAATGACACTGCTTTAAAAAAGATTATATGGGAAAGAGAATTAGCCTTGTAACTGTGTAGTAAATATATTTTTTTTAGGTAATAAAAAATGTTACAGCTTTCATGACAATGAAGCTGTAACAAAAGCATATCTTAAAACGTTAGTGTGTACGGTCAAAAGTGCTCTTTGTGCAAGCATTAATAAGACAATAATAAACTAATACAGAAGTTCAGTCATTGAGGTAATGTGCTCCACTATTCTGTCACTTGTCTGTGATAAATGAAACTGTGGTGTCCCTGAAGCCAATGGCAAAACTCTTATGTGAGTGGGGCTAGGGTTTCACCTTGCAAATCAGAAGGAAACAAACCAAAAAAAGAGTTATTTTATTATTCCAGAAGTCTCTTCTTAATCTTTTAGATGTCAAAAAAGTGCAACAAGTGAACTCCCTCTTCCTAAAATAATTTGCTCTGTTCATCTGTTTGCCTTATTAGTCAAAAATACCGCAAGAGGGTTTTTTTAGATAGATTTTATGTGGATTTAATAATTCTGGGCCCAGTTTAACTCTAGACACACCAGTTTAACTCTTCTGGTGTTTATAGTCCTAATGATGGCAGTAAATGTACTCACATACTTACTATAAAGCATATGTGTGAGTGCTTTGTTCTAATTAGCCCTAAATCCTTAGGAGTTCTATGTTTCAAGACAACTGCTACATCAAGCAGCAACAGACAAAAATGTTAAGTTTTCAATATTGCCAGGGTATTAGACTCCTTAAACACCTTTTATGAATAAATCAGATCCAGAACAACTTCTCCAAATCTCTCCTGCCGTATGTTCTAAAGACTAATATTTTAATATTAAAATTCCTTTCATATTAGGAGAAAGATGAATTTTATTATCTTCATTATTAAAGCTCCTGTCCCAATCTAATGCATTTGAAATAATTTTAATGAAGCAATGATTATCTTTATTTTTTTAGCATGATGACATTTTGAGATGACTGGTCCTTACTTTCCAAAACGTGAAGTGAGTGAAGTTACATTAAAACTATCTCAAATATCACATTAATAGAAATCTCTTAGTTTCGGTGGGTCTGCACATACCAATTCTTAAGTGAAAGGTTGCGGTTTTTTGTTTTGTTTGTTTTTTATGGCTGATGAAGTCATATGAAGAAATACTTCTCAAATACATTCATTGAGATTATTTACCAACAAGATAAATAGAATTCTTTTTAACCAAAGTATCTGCTTTTATTCTATTTGAAATAAAATGATAGTGTAATCTGGGAACATGTGTGCAAACTAGCATATTTTCCAGTAAAGAAGGAAGAGACACATGTAACAATGTAAATATTGACTTCACCTCAAGTGAAGGCCGCTCTGTTTATTCAGGGTGCTTCTCCCTTTAAATGGCAGTAAAGTTATTTTTCCTATTGCTTCACTTGTGAGGTATTCTTAAGTATTCAGAGAAACCCTATATCTACCCCATAACTCAACAAAATGTTTTCTCCTAGGTTCAACAAGTTTTATATCAGTACTTATACTCCATTGCCAGTCATCCTACATTTGATTTGGTGCTGTGGGAAAATCATTCAGACAGGAAATCCAATTTTGTTTCTGTGTACAAGAAAACAAAGCTTTCTGCCTTGGAATAAAAACATTGTTCTGAAAATATCAGACTGATTTTTATTTTTTAAAATATTAATCAAAATTGTGGCAGCTTACTTTCAATATGGCAATGTCCAGAGAAGGCAAGAAAGAAGGTACATATGAACTCTTAGCCCATCTATTTCTATACTGATTATTTAAAATATAACAAGGTGTGGATACTACCTGCCTTAGTATATCAAAGAAAGCAGAGCTTGTGTGATTGTGAAAAAGATGCTTTTAGAACATGACTGGCCAGTTACATTGTGATGCAATGTTAATTTTTCACCTAACCTGTTAAATACACAGTCTACAATTTTTATAAGAATGCTTGGTTCAGCATAACGCTTGGCACTGCAGCAACACTCACTTCCCCCTCCCCCCCTTCCCACCACCACCACACACACACATACACATTGCTTCTTTCTTCCTCTGCTAGTAAGATTTTTTTTCTATTTACATTTAGATATGCAATATAATACAACACACGGTGCACACACAGGGCTCTATATACAGTATGTGTGTCAGTATCTGTCTATAAGAAACGCATAGGTTATAATAGCAATGTAAATATTTGATTAATATAACTGACATTATGGATAATGTACACTCTGATATTACATCCCGTTGCCTACTCCGTTGGCTCTAAATGCCATCACTAATTGAGAAACGCAGATCGGCACTAGATTCCTCTATCCAGAGAGGTCTGCATACTGGACTGGATTGCTGTCCTTGGTCCTAAATGTTTATACTTGCTTTCTTAGGTACTGAAAAAACATAAATACAGAGTCAAAAGCCCAAGCACAGCCATGATGTGCCTGCTTAGGTGGAAGCAAGTATGAATACAGTGATATTCTACCCACAAAACAGGGCATTATGATAACTGTGCATTATAACAAATGTTAAATCAAAGAAAAAAGGGTTCATTAACATGGCATCAAATTCCATGCAAAACCTGGGCATGTACCACCATCATAGATACCCACTGTTTAGCTTCCCCATTCCTCTCAACACCACACTTATAAGGCAAATAAAACATAGCAAGGTCTTAACAGTGAAGGAGATAGATGAAGGCAACGCTACTCTCCAAACCTTTAACATTCTCACTACAGCCCTCTGCATTTGCAAACAGCATCTTCGCCCCCCAACCCTCCCCCCCCCCAACCAGCAAACAGAAGCAGAAAGCACATCTTACCACTGGATGAGAGAGAGGAACACAAGTGCCCACACCATCATTTTGAGAGAAAATGCAGGATTCAAGAGTGCACTGCTTCCCAGGCTTGTTGGATTTGAAGGAAACATCTCTCTTTTTCTCCCCCCCTTTTTTCCCTTTTCCTCTTGGTTTGCAGATAGATCCGTCCCCTTCTTTTATTTTTTTTTGGTGGTGGTGGTTTCCCCCCCTACCAGGTCCCATCAGTGGGATGATACATTGCACCCAGCTGCATGGATTAATATTCAGGGGGGCAGAAATTAGATCTGCACAAGCCCTTTGCAGATACAATCAAAAAACGTCAGCTCAGGCAGCAGGCAGCAGCTTCCAAAGGTAGGGGAATAATATAATTGGGAGAAAGGGAAAGAGAGAACACATACACAGAGAGAACAAAAGCATGCAAGGGAAGCAGAAACACATACACTTGCACAGACGCTTGTGTACACAGAACACAATTCAACCAAACCACAGGAGAATGAGAACATAGGGGGAAAAAAAGAAAAAGAAAGAATAAAGCAATGCAGCTTCTGCCTGAATGCAGATTAACTCTGAGGTCAAAGTGGAAATGATGCACACTGCTGCAGCACAGATTAACACATGCGTGGTGTCAGCCAGGGTGCTTTTTAACCTTTGATTATACATATGCAGGCAGCCCAGGTCTTCATTTTGGAGGCAAGGAGGATTTGGCAAGCACAAAAAGAGAGGTCGGAAGAAAAAGCTTCCCTTACGCTGATGAGCATCTTCATTTTTTCTAAACAGTCTGGAAATCATGATTGCAAAGGGGAAAAAATAAAAGGATGGATCGGGGGGAGTGGAAGAGGGAGGGATGGTTGTTGCTAAGTAACTCAGGAAATGGGAAAAGCAGCATTGGTGGAATCACTATGAATGAGGTGGTTAAGTGTGTGATAGGATTAGGGAGTATTTACTAGGATATCATTTGCCCTCCCCTCAATAAAATCAGACCAGACAAGATGCAGCAAATACTCTAAATCTGAAGAAAAAATAGGTGTGTGTAAAATCTGGGCTGTCCCTGATCCTTCTACTCTTTGTCCCCCGCATTCCAAATTCCACTCTCCAAAGAGAAAAGTCCACTCGCTGTCATTAATACACAAAACTGGGACCCCAGTGCTTACCAGTACAAGAATAGCACCTGGAACCTGTCAAAGACTGATATGCTTTTGCCTCCAAATTTCACTGCCTGAAGACAGAACACATCTGGAGGCTTTAACTATCTCCCCAACCATCCCCAAACTGATGGATCACAGTGCAGAAGTGAAAATCTGGATGTGGCATAGGTACTCAATGGGTGCCTTTTTTCTTCAGAACCCCCTTATTTAATTCTTACTGCCACAATAAATGAATAGATATTGCTCAATGGAAAACAACTGAGATGTTTCAAATAGAACAAACACTTCAGGTCTTCATGACCTACAAGTGCAGCAAATACAGTTTTGCCTTGTCTATGAAAAGGAGACAGTGGCACTTCCTAGTACCACAAACCCTCAGAAACTCAGACTGATATCCTACTGGATGAAGCCAGTTTTTGCTTTGAAACTGCATAAATGTGACCCTATAAATAGGCAGGGAATGTTCTTGGGGGAGATGCAATATCCAAAGAACCTGCCTATGTCTGTAAACCAACATGACTACATCCAAAAACCCTATAAATAGGGAACAAGTCTAACCACTCTTCATTCAGGTAGAATAGCTTGACCCAGACGTAAATATTCAGTCCGGGTTTCTTCAGAACTATCCATGCTCCAGCATCAAAAAGGTCCCTAGCACAGAAATGAAACTCTTAAATTGATGAGTTTACCAGTGAATATTACATCAGTTGTTTTACATTTCTTGTATATTTTGTCATAATTTTATATTTTTGATATGGCATCAATTACATAAACATATATTAAAATGCTTAAAGACTATTCTTCAAACTAAAATTGTAACCTGGAGGTGACTATAATCTTTGAATTATTTTTAGGCTTACGTTCACCTGACCATATTTGTAATTGTGAAAATTGAACTGGAGCTACAAGTAATCTGCTTCCTATTCTTTGATTTGATAGTTCAGGTCACTTAGATAACACAGTACTTGGCCACACCATAACGCTGATATACAAATGTTCAAGATATAGCAGTGTGGGTACATGTTGTTAGGGATACAAAACTTCTCCTGCAGTTACCTAATTGTATACATGAAAATCTGGCTTTTATTGAATAGCTGGCTTTTGTAGTCTTTTTAATACTCTCTTCCCTAGGTATATAGATTTTTTTTTTCAACAAGCAACTATGTATATTTGTACTAAATAGGAAGAAATGTTTAGAAACTTGTTTTCTACTGGTACACATTTTATCAAACAGGCATCTGGTTTTTTTCTGACTGACATGCTTGAATCAAACTATGATGTTTTAAATAACCAATTCAAACTATACTGAATGAGAACAAAGGGTCAACATTAAGCCAGTTAGGACTTAGTAGCTTATTCTGTGTATGATAAATTTCTTTATGTGAACATTAAAATCTGTCCATTTTTAACCTGACATTAAGAATTTCAAGTCCAAATGCAATGACTTCACAATCTATGACCAACAATTTTCAGTGCAAAATCACCTTTCTGAACATGAAGTATAATAATTATTCCTGCTTAAAAAATGTATATTCAAAGTTAAATCTCTTGGTTTAAATTACCTTTAAAGGTAACATTCTCAAAAGTACTTATAAAGGACATAGAAGCCTAAATTCATTTACAAAATATCTGAACAAATTAAACACAAATTAGATACTTCTGAGTAGGGATCTACCTAATTCATGGGGGCTGACCCCTAATTTCATAATCTGAGTGCAGTGCTGGTAGCCATTCTCACAGCACAGTGTGGTGCCCCCCCACCCCATGCCTCTGATTGACCGAGGGGCCCCAGAAGTCCTGCTTCTCTTCAGAGACTGACGGATGGCTATCTGTCAATCTCAGGGGAGGGGTGAGACTTCTGGGGCCCCTCAATCAATCAGTGGGGTGGGGGCCCTCCTGCCCCTCCCCAGATGGCTACCTGTCAGTTTCCAGGGAAGGGTGGGACTTCCAGGGCCCCTTGACCAATCAGAAGTATGGTGGGGGGCTCACCATGCTCCACCATGAAAATCTCCCCACCCCTATCCCACTCCACCAAGAAAATCTCCCCACCCCCATCGCGCTCCACAATGAAAATCTCTCCACCCTTCCCCTTTGCTCCCCACACCTTGCGCTGCAGGACACCAGGGTTTCCCACCTCTCTTGGGACCTCCCTTCACCCACCACATTTGCTGGCCATTTTGCAGCTTTTTCATGGGGAGCAAGCTTTTTCATGGAGGGCCTACCAATTTTGCAGTTTCCAGGAAAATCACAAAATCATGAATTTAGTAGGTCCCTACTTATAAGTTCAAATCCCATTGGTTTGGAGAACTTTTTAAGATCTCTGGCAATGTTGTATGTTGCAATTAAAGGCTTTATTTGTTTGTCAAACTGGTAAAAGTAAAGTTTCTTCAGCAATAGCCCACTGAATAAATTAACAATCTATCCAGTGAATGAAGTTCTAAGTCAGTGCCCCAAGCCCAGCCCCTTTGCATTCATGTAACCTTGTCTCCTGTATCCAGGGCCCAGTTGCTATTGATTCCTCCATTAACTGTCTGCCCTTTTCTAGCCCCTGGCTCAGCTCACCTGGGCAACTACTATAGGTTGCTACTTTGCCCTCAGGCTTCCTACACTTCCCCTCTTCCTAATAACAGGGGCATTGCATACAGGAGATACTTCTCATTCTTTTCATTTAGTTCTTGGCAGCATTTAAATAAGGTGAGTGAAGTGTGCTACTGCCCAAAAAGTCCATTGGGTTTTCAAAATAACTTCCTAAGTCTTTATTTAGAAACAAGCAAAGACAATACAATATATAAGGATTTGTGGTTACAAAATCAGCCAGTAGTAGAAATTGTTTCTCTGTATATCTTATGATTAGCTGCAGAGCTCATAATCTGATGGCGTACTTTATGTTGTTCCTGTACTATGATTGAAAGGTGGTAGATATATGTAGTTGTTAATTCTTTGGCCTCACACTTGTTCCTTATGTTGCCTGCCTCTACTCACCTCCATTTCTCCTCTGCTACTGGAGGGAGTATCTACAGAAATGAATTCCAATGCTGAACAGAGCCCTTTCAAGGGCTCCAGGTTCATGCCCTCCCACTCAAACAGTTCTTTAAACTCTATATATCTGTGAAACCATGAAGGACAGAGTCTGGGTAATAATGAATAACTTTCAACCACCTATATATATTAATAGGCCCTTTTTATTGTTGAAAGTTATAATGTTGATACTTTGCCCCTAAAGGCATAGAAATTATTTTGTGAAGATTCTGTTTGTTTAGAAATACCAGAGAAAAGTATTTAAAAAAACCCAAAAAACAACTTTTTGACATTTGGTATAGCTCGTTAATTTTAATGATGCTGTGTCATTTTTCACCAGATGAGGATTTCACCCCATATATATTACACTAACTACCCATAATAATATTAAAAATACAAATAGTTCAGACCTTGACAAAAAAAAAGCAAACGTTTATTTTTCATTCTAAATACTGTGTACATATTAAGTGTAATCATACCACTGCATATCTAAATCAGATGCTTATTGTTGACACTGGATTTGGACCCAGCACCTATACCTTTATTCCGGGTGGGCACAACCCTCAGACTGATCACAACACCTGCCAGTTGATAATAGGCTAATTTATTAACACAGAGTAAGATAAAAAAAAAAAAAAACAACAACAGTACAAACAATTAAACAATTCTATATCTACCAATTCTAGGGCTGTCATCAGAGTCAACGTACAACTGGTCAGGATGCACATTCCACTCTGAGGCCCTCTCTCTCTTAGGTGTCAGAAGTCTGGAGGTGGGATGCCGAGGCCTACAGCCCCCCTCCGCTAGATGAGAAGGGCTGCTGGTATGCCCTCGGTCTATGGTGGCCTCAGCGACCCTTCCCAGGGGGCAGGGATGGGGATAGCGACCCCTCTCAGGGAGGAAAATGGGGAGGGAAGGGACAAAAGGAGGGACAGGAGGGACTCTGTTAATCTTGTCTCTGCTTTTGTATTCTTCTCCCCCTTGATGACTCCTGATGACTCTTCATTTGTGGCTATTTCTGGTTGGTTGTCTATCTGTGGTCACATGTCCATGTAGCCTTCTGGGCATTCTCCTAATTTGATCTGTTCCCCCAAAACTAGGATATATCCCCCACTGCTCTCTGAGGCCTTGTTGCTGGTGTCATGTATCTTGTGTTATGGGACAGTATGGTACACATTTCTTTGTTTCCCAGGCTATTTCCTACACTATGTGTCCTTGCAGGCCTTGTTGTGTTAGACAGCATGTCTGCCTTGAAGGCTGTGATCTCACGTTATGGCACGCCCCCCTTCATTTTCAGGCTGTGTCCATCTGTTGGCCTCGTTGTGCTAGACAGCCTATTTGCTTTCAGGGCCATGAGAAGCTGTGTGTGTGTTTCCCAAGCTCTTTAGAAATCCATTTAACCCCTGCTGCTCATTTTGAACCCTTATAATGCATATACCTGCACCAATAAGCCAATTCCCAGAAAACAGCTTTAAATACCATTTCTAAGCCAACATATCCCCTCCCTGAAGATATATCCTCACACTATACTGGAGCATAATTAATGGCATCACCTGGAATGTCCATGAGATTTGTGGGGAGGACATCCACCAGTCATCCTGAGAAAAGTGTGATGCCACTTATAGTCAAGGGCTCCAACAGGATGGATGTTGTGATGAACCCATAACCATCGTTCAAATGTCACCCATACCCCCTCTGACTTGATCTCTTGCCTCAGCATTCCCTAGCCCAGCAACCAAGTTTTAGGCAATTAGGTTTCAGCAGGCCTCCCATACTGGGACTGGGGAATATACGGCTTGAGATGCCTACCAAACTGTAGTCAGTGTTTTATCTAATTGTCAAGATGGCTATTTAGATCAGAAAAACATTTTATGGTCAGAATCTTTGGGGACCAGACATGCCCTTGGCAATTTGACCCCTCCTGTATACTGGGCAATGCTTTCTTTTTGTCTCAACTGGATGCTTGGTGCCATTGTAGCACTACCAGTGCCCCTTCAATCTGAGAGTTGCTCTCTTTAAAGTGCCAGCAGAATCATGCATATTCAGCATCCCATGTTTCAAAATAGTAGCAGGGGAACTTGAACTCAAGCCTGTTTGACAAGCTTTAGTTAAAGCACCCCGATGCCATTTTGAAGTGTGGGAAATAGATGTGATGCAGAGGCTGCTGTACTGCATTAACTAACACGTTTCAGTAGACTTGATTAATTGAGTCTGCTCCAATGTGTGCTAATCAGCATACGTCAGAGCAGACATCTGGCACGTGCAAAGGTGCCTCTTGTGACCAGTAATATATTTCTTGCATTTGTATACAAACTAAAATATGATTCTTTCTTGCTTGCTGTATTATAAGCTAGGAGAGCTAATAACTGGAAAATTTTCTTGGTTTAATGTAAATTTTCATTCTTCAGTTATGAACTACAGCAATACGGCAGAATGAGTAGAATAGGGAGAGTTTAACATCCTCAAGAGTCCCTTTTTTTCCGTAGCAAGTCATGCACATTCTTAAATATTTAGTTTTCCTGAAGTGTAAATAACACAAAATTCCAGAATTCTGTAAATAATATGAAAATAATGAAATTGAAAAAATAAATTGAAAAAAGATGAAAATAATAAATTGAAAAAAAAAAATAACACATGAGTTTATCCTTCACTTAACCAGCCTGATTTTTAAAGTGAAATAAAGCAAGAGTGGGTGGTCCTAATGCAAACTGATCAAACACTGTCTGAAATTAATTAATACTAAAATTATTTTCTTATATATGAAGAGGTTTAAAAAATTAACTGGACAAAAGAATCTCTGTGCATGCTTCAACACTTAAAATATCTTTACAGACATGTTGGTTTAAATGAAAATGCTGACTCCTAAGTCATTTTAAGTATGTTTAATCTGTTAGGTAGTGTCATTATAAAACCACAGAAAATGTTGTAAAACAAACTTTTAAAGATGAAACAAAACAATTGAAGAATGGAACCAAGCTCATTTCAGTAGAGGAGCAAGCTACTCTGAAAGAGACCTGGAGAACCATAGCCATAAACATGAACAGCCAGAGAACTCCAGCAAAGGATGGAGCGGTAGTGTAGAATGCTGAATACTGGGGAATGGTGGGAGATATTGGATTATTCATTATTTATAAAATAGATGTGTTGTTTCTAGCAGGGAGTCAACTGTGAAGACCACTTCACTTTGATTATAATTCTTTCTTTATCCCACTAAAACTGACCTTTCAGCCATTTATTTCTCTAGGACTGACGTACACTCGGACTTTTTTGAGAGAATTTTGAGATGGGCGTATGAAATGATTATGATAAGAATGCAAAGATGTGTTACCTCAGGGCTGTCCAACCAGTAGCCTGTGGGCTGCATGCCACTCACAAGGGATTAAGATGCATCTCCTGCCCAGTTGCCACTTCCTTCTTCATTCTGGCAGCAACAGCAGCCAGAGTCTTCTGATTCTCTCCTCTGGTTTTTGATTCCTGACTCCTGCTCCAGGGGTTGGGTCAGTGCAGTACAGTGAGGCCAGGGGAATTGAGGGTGAGCCTGGGCCTGGGGAAAGAGGGGAAATGCACATGATAAAGTGGGTTGGGAGATGGGTATGGGCCTGCATGGGTATACAGAGAATCAGGGCAAATGCACAGACCTGGAGGGGTGCTGTCTCTGCCAGGGCAACCTACAGGGCCATCAGCTCCTGGCTTCTTAGAAACCCCTGAGTTAGAATATGTTTTTCTTAAGAGACTGTAAAATAATACTGTAATCATGCCCAGAGTATAGGATGCAAATTTGGTGGGGGGGAAATAACACACACACACACATGCATGCGCGCGTGTGTTCACTAATGATTGATTGATATATATATATAGGGATCCATATATATCTTCCCCCCCCCGCTACCATGCTTCAGAATTCCAGGGCTTCCCACATGTCTTGGTAGCTGCCTTCCCCCTGCCCCCCAACTTGCTGACCATTTTGCAGCTTTTTCATCAGGACTGGGTTTTTTCACAGAGGACCCACCAATTTTAAAGTTTCCACAAGAAAACACAAAATTGTGAATTTAATAGGTCCCTATTTATAAGCCCAAATCCCATTGGTTCTGAGATCTCTTGAAGATCTCTGGCTAAATTGTAATCTGAAATTAAAGGCTGTGTTTGTCAAAATGGTAAAAGTAAAGTTTCTTTGACAAGCTCCTTTGTCACTAAATTCCCATACTATGCCATATAATTTTAAAGAAAAAGAAAAATAAACAATGAATGTAATATTTGGGAGAGTTGAACTCTGCAAATTCTGATTGCATTTGTACATGCACATTGAACTTTCTAATGGTACAAGCAAAACAAGACCTTTTCTGATATGGGTATTTTAAAATTTTTGGTCAGAAAGTTTCTGGATAAAAAAAGTATGTAGATTTTTTTTTTTTTTTTGGTGGGGGGGGCAACAGGTTTATGGCCACAGGAGCAGTTGTGATGCCCTCTAGTGGCCTTGCCACTGCTTCCTGGCTCAGGCTCTAATGTGACTCTCCCTAGATTGCTCACCAGCCACACCTTGTTCTTAATATTACAAGTTCATTCAAGGAGGCTGTCAACATGCCTGAGAGTAAGCCCTAATCCCAATAAGTTCTCACTGGTTCTCTCCTGAGGCCCCATAAGCCTCAATCCAGCTCTTAGGCCTGATGGGTCCCCTTCTCAGCCTGACTAGGGCACCTGTAGCTAGCCTCAAGGGCAAATTGTGTGACTCCTTTTCCTCCCCTACACCACACCCCAAATGTTGCAGATATTGTCTCTTTGGATCCCCTGGTCTCCTGTGGAGGCCCCCTTCTGTACTTTCAGACCCTTGGTCCCACATGCAACCCCTTTTCTGTGTTGGTTCTGGATTTAGGACCAAGAGGCCTGGTTCTAGAGGAGGGGGAGCACCCTCAGACCAACCAAAACCTTTCCATTCAATAATAGGCACATTTACTGATACACAAACAATCAGTGATCAATTTAGTGATAACAAAAGAAGCAATACAAACAATCAAGCAATTCTATATATCTACCAAATCCTAGAGCTATCATTAGAGTCAAAGTGCATCTGGCCAGAATGCAGTCTTCACTTTGAGGCTCTTTCTTAGGTGTCAGATGTCAGCACATCAGCAGTCTGGAGGTGGATGCCAAGCCCCACTCCCCTTTCAG
This sequence comes from Crocodylus porosus, assembly GCF_001723895.1. Lineage (NCBI taxonomy): Eukaryota > Metazoa > Chordata > Crocodylia > Crocodylidae > Crocodylus > Crocodylus porosus. The sequence goes on from NW_017728914.1 coordinate 16,230,712, forward strand.
TGTGGTAGATGAGATGGACTGGTCATGTGCCCTCCATATACAATAATTAAAATGTAGAATCAGTTGTCCTTTTATCAGCATTTGGCACATATTCCTTTGAATATACATTCAAACAGGATGATTCTCATAATCTTGATTTTCTTTTAAAAAGAAAGAGAAAGAAATTCTAATTTGAAACAAAAAAATCCTGAGATCCAAAAAATTAATAATTTTTCTTCTTCATAGATAACTTCACAATTTATTGAGCTTGTTGTATTTTTTAACATGTAACAGTTTGAATGCTGTTTTCTCACTTTTTAAGTAAGGCAGTGTGAGGGAAAGAGAGCAGGGGAAGAAGAAAGTCCTGAGAAACCCAAATGAGAGACACTCACTTCAGGTGCAGAGTGATGCCTAGCCAGAGCAAGGAGCATGCCACTAGATTCCTGCAGCACGTGATCCCTGTGGATTGGCAGAGGGAATATGAGGACAAGTATTTCCAGCCCTGTAGATGCACAGCCAGTGGAGGACTGTGGACAGTGGACCAAGGAGACACTGGAGGCCTTACCAGCTGGCAGTGTCTCATGACCAACCATGAGAGAAGCAAGCGAGCTCACTGGTCAGAATGGTTGGAGGACCACTAATAAAGTTCAGGACACACTGAGCCAGGGAAACACTTGAGAACAGCCAGGTGAAGAGTAAAGCAGTAGAGCCACTGTGAATGGGTCCATGAATTACCAGGGGCACTGCTTCCTTTTGCTTTTTGCTCTCTGTATTTTCTGGGTTTTTTGAGGGAGGTTGTATTTCCCTCTCACTGTGCCAGGGAAAGTGGCAGGAAGGAGAGCTCTCCTCCTTGAAGGTGCCCATTGGTCCTGACCCTGTGGAGCTAAGGCAGGGTTGGAATTTCTGTGGAATTAATTTCATTTGATTATTGGATGCATCCTTGTCATGGAGTGCGGCCCTACGGGTGGCCGTGATCTCCCCTAGCGCCCCTACCATGCCAAGTTTACTTCAAGCATCCTCAAATCTTGCCCACCATGTCTTGATCTAAAGTATTAAAGGAGACTGCCTTTTGTCCTCTTGGACATGGTTTTCTCCTGCTGCCATGTGTTCTGTTTTTTAAATGGGGTTTCCGGACACCCTGGCCTTATGAGCAATGCATGGCTCCAACCACTCCTGTAGCACCTCGCTGATGTACCGGATGTTGTTAGGTCTGTTTCACTCTCTGCACCCCACTGGCGCTCTGGCTTGTCTCACAACTTGCGCCCCACCGCTGCTCTGGCTTGTCTCACAACCTGCGCCCCATCAGCGCTCTGGCTTGTCTCCCAACCTGCGCCCCACAGGTGCTTTAGTTTTCTGCCACCTTGCCTCACAACTGTGCCCCACAGGTGCTCTGGCTTTCCATTGCCTTTGCTCTAGGGCCTCCCATCGCCCCTTTGCTCTAGGGCTTCCCATTACCCCCTTTGCTCTAGGGCTTCCCACTGCCTTGGGGCTCAGGTGGCTGTAGCTGTGCCTGGCCCCAAATCTCCTTCTTGGGGTTCTGAACCTCCTGCAGGGCTCAGGCTGCCTCGGCCTTAGCTGACCTCCAATTCTCCTCTCCTCTTCTCAGGGCTGAGGTCAATGCACTCCCGAATGCTGTGCCCTCCCTGGCACCGGGGTCCCCACACTACTGTGGAGCCCCTATGAGGCCTCCTCCAACCCCTAATAGCTTCACCCGGCCCTCTGGTGGTAAACAGTAAGCCTCTTGGCTACAACATAAATTTGAGCTGCTTGGCTGTAACCTTAGTCGTGCCTTATCCGGGGTGCTCTATCCTTCCCCCAATCTCAAAGGTATACCTGCAGTCTAGCTTCTCCTCATTGTACAGTCAGGCAGAGCTCCTTCCTCTATGGCTGCTGGAAGGGAACTCCCTGCCTGGCCTCAGCCTGGGAATTATATAGGGCCTGCCCCTTCCTGTCAGCTGACTTCTATTGGTTGCCTTGGCAACCCACAGCTGGGCTCCTTATTTACAGCTTCCTAAGTAGCAGGCATCTCAGTACCCTGCTACAATCCTTAATAGACTAGTTTCAGTTGATTGATCCAGGAGCCTAGGATGAACTGATTTCATTTTGATTAGCCCCTTAAGGGACTGATTTCAGTTGTTTGCTCCAAAAGTCAGGAATATTGTTTCCACTTGATGATCTGTTGGATCCTTGAAGGAATGAATGCAGTCAATTGGCCCAGGAACCTGGGATGTATTGATTCCATTGTTGGTTATATATTTTGTTATCAAATTGAATACTTAAGGGACTGATCCAGACTGAGTAACCCAGGAACCTGGAATGAATTGATTTAAGGTCATTGGTCTTACAGACTGTAGATGGACTTATCTTAATTGATGGACCTATGAACCAAACAGTGATGTATTTAAGGATGGCCTCAGGATGCCCAAATGAAAGTGTTTAAACTCCTAGACATTCATTCAGTAAAGCAGCACTTAACTGCTAGCAGCACAGGTGTTGATACAAGATCCAGGCCCTGATGTGTGTCAGCCAGGAAGTAATAAGGTTAGATGTCTGAAGGAGGTGGAGCCCCATGAAGAGAACCCTCCAAGAGAACAAGCCAGGATCTCCACCAGTCCACACATCCAGCTCCCAACAGTTAAAAGAACATCAAGGCATGGCAGGTGAGAAAAGAATATGAGAGATTGGAAGTGGCGGTACTCTCCTGTACCTCTTTTTTTTTTTGAACCTGCTCTCCAGCAGAGATGCATTTGTTCACATCTGTTGTGAACTCCTGGGAGCTGAAGACCTGGACCCAGACCCACCAGCGAAGAGCCAGGAGGTAAGAGCTGGGTTGAGACAGAGGGTGGGTGAGTGCAGGGGCTGAGGGAGTGTGTGTTTGTGGGAGGGTGGGTGTGTATGTGTGAGTCCATGCCAGGTGGGATGCACTGGCCAAGGGGAGCCTACTTAGCTGAGCCCCCCAGGGAAGCCCACAACTGGAGCTGTGCCAACAGAGTGCACAAACATGGCTCAAATAAAGCACAGCAGTTTGTGCAGAGGGACATGCAGAAGGCACCCAGAGTGCTGGTTGTAGCAAGTGGCCTGAGCCCAGAGGCCTAAAGAGCAGCTGCTGAGACCAGGTAAGTATGAAAAGTACATTGCATCCATGGCAGCCCATCAGCATCAGCTTCTCTGCACCATCAGGGCCCTGGAAAAGTCATCTCTGGGTCCAAAGCACACAGAGCTTGGGCCACTTGTCCCCTGGCACTGAATAATAGGTAGGGTCCCCTCACTACACATGAGGAGACTGACAGAGATATTGGAGGAGAAGGAGGTAAGTATTCCCACCCTTAGGAGGAGCCACCAGGTGGTGGTGGGGGACAGACTCTCTCCTGATGGGTACAGAGGGACCCTATTTGCCGCCTGGACCCCTTAGCCAAAGAGGTATGCTGTCTCCCTGAGGGCTACATCTGAAAGATTGCAGAGAAGATTTCCAGCTCATTCATCCCTCAGACTATTACCCCATTCTCTTCACCCGTGTGGGCATGAATGATATGGCCAAGGGTAACCCTGACCAGCTCATGAGTGACTACAGGGCTCTAGGGCCTGGGCTCAAGGCACTAGGGGCTCTAATTTTCTCGACTGCGTTCCGTGTTGCAGGCCACAGACCCAGGAGGGAGGGCTGTGTGGAAGAGGTCAACAGATACCTCAGATGGTGGTGTTACCCCAAGGGGTTTAGGTTTTTTTGACTACAGCACACACTTCAGAGAGAGAGGACTCCTAAGATGAGATGGAACTCCAAGCAAAGCATGCCCAGGGACTGCCTAACAGGAGAGCTCCCTTGTGAGGATATTAGCATGACTGGTTTTGAAAATGTTAACACCAAACAGTTCTCCCACAGCATCTCAGGAAATCGAGAGTGTCAGTTGGGGGGCCTCAGTTGCCTGTACACCAATGCCAGGAGCATGGGGAACAAGCAGGAAGAGCTAGCCCTCCTGCTCTCTAGTGGGCAATATAACATGGTAGGGATCACAGAGACCTGGTTGGACTCCTTGCATAATTGGAGCATAGCTGTAGAGGGCTACACTCTGCACAGGAAGGACAGAGTAGGGGGAAAAGGCAGAGGGATAGCTCTCTACATGAGAGAGCCGTACATCTCTCTGGAGGCTGATATTGGCTCCAAAGAGAAGCAGCTTGAAACCCTCTGGGTCAAGCTACCAGGGGGAGAGGGCCTAGGTGAGAGAAACCTAATTGTAAATGTTTACTACAGGCCACCAAACCAAGGCAAGAAGCTGGATCTGGAGTTCTCTCTCAAACTGACAGAGGCCGCGTGTGCAAGGGACTTGGTTGTCATGGGTGACTTCAATTACCCAGACATAGATTGGGAGGAACACTTGGCTAGGTCAGATTGTTCATGCAGTTTCTTGACTGTGATCTAGGCACTCTTCCTGACCCAGGAAGGGACAACCAGAAATAATGCTCATCTAGATTTGGTCTTGGCCAAGGGAGTTGATCTGGTGTGTGGCTTGAACATTTAGGGTAACCTGGGTAACAACAACCATGAAAGTATCAGGTTCCCTGTCCACTGCAAGATTGACAAATCAACCAGTAGGACTGAAGTCCCGGACTTCAAAAATGCTGACTTCAACAGGCCCAGAGCATTAGTAAGAGAGGCAATGTAGTACCAGGAAGGGAAGGCAAATAGGGTGCACAAAGAGTGGTCATTGCTCAAGGATACAATCCTCAAAGCACAAAAGAAAACCATTCCTGCAAAGAGGAAACATCACAGAGGGGCTGGCAAGCCCTCTTGGCTTAGTAGGGACATTGTGGTCCTCTTAAAAATGAAAAAAGAGGTGTACACACAGTGGAAGCTAGGGATGGTCCTCAAGGAGGACTATACAACAGTGGCCAGCACTTGTAGGGAAATGATCAGGAAAGTCAAGGCAGTGACTGAGTTTAGGTTATCCACAGGAGCCAAGGACTATAAGAAGTCCTTCTTTAGGCATGTTGGTAGTAGAAGGAAAACAAATGGAAGTGTGGGACCCCTGCTTAACACTTCAGGACAGCTGGTAACTGACATTCAGGAAAAAACTGAACTGCTGAATGCCTACTTTTCTTTGGTATTTCACCAGACCAAGGGGAAAGACAAGTGAGATAAGGCTCATACAGGGCATACTGGGAATGACAGCCTCCCCACTGTGGATGCTGAGCGGGTGCAATACCAACTAGAAAAGGTAAACTTTATAAGTCAGCAGGACCAGATCGTCCAAGAGTGCTGAAGGAGCTGGCTGAGGTCACTATGGAACCTCTGGCAAAGCTCTTTCAGAATTTGTAGTGCACAGGGGAAATCCCTGAGGATTGGAAGAGGGAAAATCCTGGAAAATCTCATTAAAGAATCTATGTGCGATATACTCATGGAAGGTTAGATTCTTAATGACAGCCAGCATGGCTTTGTCGCGGGTAGGTCTTGTCTTACCAATCTCATCTCCTTTTATGACCACCTGGACATGAGAGATGAGGTAGACCTAGACTTCTAGTCTAGTCTATACCTAGACTTCCAAAAGGCTTTTGATCTAGTATCCCATGATATCTTTGTGGGAAAACTGGAAGATTGTGGGCTCAGCTGTTCAACAGTTCAGTGGATGGGAAACTGGCTACAGGGTAGGGCCCAGAGAGTTCTCGTGAATGGATCTATCTTGTCCTGGTGCAAAGTGGCCAGTGGCTTGGACTGGTGCTTTTCAACATCTTTATCAACGATTTGGATGGGGGAATGAAAATCCCACTGGCCAAATTTGTGGATCACACCAAGTTATGGGCCAGTGTGGTCACACCAGAAGACAGGCTGCAGGTACAGGAAGACCTGGACAGGCTTGAGAGTTGGGCAGACTAGAACCAGATGAAGTTTCACACTTCCAAGTGTAAGGTGCTCCATCTAGAGGAAAAACCCTCAACATACATAAAGGCTTGGTGGTGACAGTTTGACTTGTATCACAGCTGAAAGGGACCTAGGGGTAATGATTGACAATTGCATAAATATAAGCCATTAGTGCAAGGCGGTGATGAGCAGGGCAAATAACACTGTGGCATGCATAAACCAATGCATCTCATGTAAAACTAAGGAAGTAATACTCCCACTGAACTCAGCACTGGTGAGACCACAGTTGGAGTACTGTGTCCAGTTCTGGGTGCTGCACTTCAATAAGGATGTGGAAAAGCTTAAGAAGGTCCAGAGAAGAGACACCCGTATGTTTAGGGACTTACAAGGCAAACCATAGGAGGAAAGGCTGATGGACCTGGACTTCTTTAGCCTGAAGAAGAGAAGTTTGAGAGGGGATTTGATAGCAACTTACTGCTATATCAGAGGAGTACATCAGGACCTCAGTGAACAACTGTTCACTAGGGCACCCGGGGGAAGACCAGGACTAATGGATACAAACTCCTGGAAGGCCGCTTCAGACATAATACCAGGAAAAGCTCCTTCACTGTCAGGGTGTCCAGACTGTGAAATAAACTCCCTCCAGAGGTGGTACAGTCACCTACCCTGGAGTTTTTCCAGAGGAGACTAGACAGTCACTTCACTGGGGTCACCTAGAAACTATACCCCAGTTGTCTTCCTGCCTAGAGTGGAGGGAGGGGCTGGGCCTGATCATCTGGCCCTTCCAGCCCCTAACAATTTATGAAATGGCTTATTCCAGTAAGATGTTGAGCTGGTGCAGGCCACAACCCTATCGCACCTACCCCCGACACTGAGCATTTGGGTTAGACTCATGTTATCTGGTTAAGCTGTGTTGGGGTTTTTTTTGTCATTGTTCATTTTTCTTCCTTGTGTAATAGCTGAATAATATATATGAATTGTATTAATTTCTTTTCAACATGTTGTACACTTTTGTCCTCTATCTCAGGTATGTGCCTATTTCCTTGTTGTCTTTGCTGTACAGATGAAAATCGTTCCAACAGAAATTAGTTTTTAAAATTCTCCATGAAAAAATATGTCCTTTTTAAGGAATAAAATAGCATTGTACTTTAGGGATAATCTACCTGGCCCCACTCCTCTAAGCATTTCTTTATATGCCTCTTTATATAATCAATAGAAAGGTGGTCAGCCATGTTATTGTGAAGTCAGGCAGAAGATGGAACAAAGTGGCAACTTAGAGATTCACTGATACTGAGAGGCACGACCCTTTGTAGACAATGGCATCTCAAAGCATGGGACTAAGCACAATGGTCAAGTGGAGCACCCATTAAAGTGTTCACAGGTTCGGGCACTGGAATTGCACCTCATCAATTTCTGTAAATGGTAGTGTGATAATTTACCCCCAAAACTAAGGATCTAGAACCTCATGTCTAAGAACATAATGTCTTAAGGACACACCTCAGATTCAGACCCTTGGTTTGTATTTTTCTGCCTTCTGATACTTTTTTCAAGCTCTGTTTCAATAAATGTTTATGTAAAAAAATAAATTAAGCTAAGAAAAAATAGTAGCAACCTTACTCAATGTCATATTCACAATTGTTCAAGTTTTTTTTTTTTTTTGGTTAAGCTTTCCCATTGTTATACTTATCCAAAGTAAAGCAGGTTGAAGAATGCAAAAAAAACCATTGTGTTAATTTGGTCAGCCTTTTTATTGAAATCTTTCTTTAAATATGAAGTTCTGAAGAAGAATTCCACTGAAATGTAAAAAACGATTAAAGCAGTATTTAACAGGAAATTCATATTGCAAATAGAATTTGGTAAGGTACAATGTAAACCTTCTCTTTGTGACTAGAGGAATGAACACAGTTTCTTGTTTATGATTGTGGTTAATTAAAGTAGGTGAAACAGTTTTCCCACTGTAAAAAAGGAAGGAATTTAAAAAAAAATGTCCAAATCAGGGTTAAATGAAGTCAGAATATAAAACCATTCATGAACTAACAACATTGACAACAAAAAATGGCTGAAGATTATTTAAACGATTTCATTTCCATACTCTTAAAATATATGCTTTCAATGTTTACCTTTGCAGTGTTTTACTCTATTTAGCTTTCATTCAACAATGAACTTTTTGAAAAACAATATTTTAATCATTTGGAAATAATACATTTATTTTTAAAATGTAAGAAATTTATACTAAATGACTTTCTGCTTTCTGTTCAGTTCTGGCTAATTTTCCAACAAAAATGTTTCATTATCAAATTCTGTTAACATATAAAATAATAAATAGTAGCATGCAATGGTTTTGATATTTCCAGTTTGTGAATAGCTCAAGTGAAGTGGTACTAATTCTTAGTTGCCAAGGAGTTTAATTTATTATTATTCATCACTTGTATTCCAATAAATTGTAGAGATGCCACTTACATCTTTACATTTTGTACAGTAGAGAGGATCTACTATACAAAACTAAGTAAGAGCCTAGAGAGCTTTTAGTCTAAATAGACAAGGCAGATAAAGAAGAAAAAGTGAAATGAAGTGACCTGCCCAGGTTATACAGCAAAGAGTAACAAGGTAGTGATATAGCAGTGATAGCAGTGATAATCAGCACCTTTTAAATGAAACTGCAGCATCTTGCAGGATCATATTCTGCATACAAGATGTAAATGAATCTGAAAGGAGTGGTTAAGTATCTCAGATCATGGCTTATTCACAAATGCTCTACTGTGTAGTTGTTAAGATCGTGCCTTTATTATTGAACTAACTTAATTGAAACAATCCCTTTCTTTTCTGTATCTCACATCATTGACAAAAAAATATGTGTACTTCTTTAGTAAATCAAAGAGCAATGAAAAGGATCAATGGTATTCTACGTGTTTATCAAAAATATTCAGAGGCCTCATTATTTTTATTATCAGGTGGACATCAAATATAGAAGGCAATTTGAAATAAGAAGTCTGGTTTTGAGTTCATAACAAAATGGAGATAAATAAGTTCCTAAAATGTTATGAACAAAAAAGTGGCTCTTTTCCTCTGTATCTGTAGTGTGAAAGCCCATAGTTACACTTAAGGCATGATTAACCAGTTAATCACACATTAAGTGCTACCTGGCCATACATTCAATCAGTCTATGGTGTGATAGGAAGAGGAATAAGCTACAAAGTTATTTCACATTTGGTGGAATAATTTTGTAGCTTATTCCTCTTTTTTTAACATACCATTAATTGAACATGTGGCCAGGGGCCCCTATGACTGGAAGCCTGGTGAGCTGAGCAGAGCTCCCAGTTGGGAGTCCCATGTGCATCCCTGATCCTGGAAGCTTGGAGGTGACAGGGCTCCCAGCCACAAAGGGGCCTCCATGCATGCCTCTCACTAGGAGATCGCATCTCCAGCTCCGGTCTTCAAGTTGTGCAAGTGCATGTCAAGATTGCTGAGCAATCTAAGGCACTGTGTTCAAGTTTCATTATTCCCTGGAGTCATAGGTTTAAATCACATTCCTGACAAGTTACATCTGCAGGATCATCAGGCTTAGAGGGTAGCAGTCAATGGTTCAATGTCTAGTTGGCAGGTGGTATCAAGTGGAGTGCCCCCAGAGTCAGTCTTGGGGCTGGTTTTGTTCAATATATTCATTAGTGAGCTGAAGGATAGGATGAAGTGCACCCTCAGGAAGTTTGCAGATGACACCAAGCTGGGGGGAGTAGTGAATATGCTGGAGGGTAGGACTAGGATTTAGAGAGACCATGAAAAATTGGAGGATTGGACCAAATGAAATCTCATGAGGTTCAAAAAGGACAAGTGCAGAGTCCTGCACTTACAATGGAACAATTCCATGAACCAGTACAGGTTTGGGACTAACTGGTTAAGCAACAGCTCTGCAGAAAAAACATTGTACATTGTGGTTTGCTGGCTGCTCTGTTTTGTTAATCCTTCAAATCTGTCCTGGATACCATAGTTCCATCACAGAAGGATAAATGTTAGTGACTGTTGGATACCCCTGGTCTGTAACTAACAGAGAATTTGAAAGGCTGTGAGGACAGGGCCCAGCGCATTATATGCCCATTGTCACTCTCCAACTTGTGCAAGCATTGCAGTGGTGTATGGTCTACTTTCAGGGTAAATTCCCTCCCATTTAAATAATACCAAAAATACATTACTGCCTGCTTGATTGCAAGACATCGTCTTTCAATGGTTGTGTACCTGCGTCCTTCTGCATTCAATTTTTCACTTGCATATGCCACTGGTCTTTCAGCCCCCGCTGAAATGAGGCTGCAATGTTGTACAAGCCGCATAGCATTCTAGTGAACTCAAGCAACCCCCCTGGGGTACTGAGAGCTGTTTTAAGCAGATCTCTTCCTGACATCAGGATCTGCCAATATCTCTTTGACAGGGCTATGGTAGAAATGTACTTTGCATGGTCTATCCATTCCAACACTTCCTTGATGTGTGGCATTGGGAATTCATGCATCAAAACATGCCATAGCATTTAGTCTCCTGAAGTCCACGCATATTCTCAAGGACCCATCTCCTTGCAGCACAACCACCATGGGGCTACACCAAGGACTTTGGGAGGGTATTATAATTTGCTGTTTCAGCATTTCCTGTATTTCTATATACCTTTGACTGTAGGTGGTGTGGGATTGGTCTTCATGGCTCCCTCATAATCGCCCCTTTTGGAGTAGTTATCTCATGTACCACATCCTTAGTCTTCCCTGGTGCCTCATTAAATACATCCCTAAATCTGGCAATAATACCCTCCAGTTCATTTTGTTGTTCTTTTGTTAAACTTACACCTGTCGTTATTTTTTTCTTCTGTGACCCCTCCCCAATTTCAGGTTCATGTTCATCTGATGCATCCTCTGAGCTGAGTAATCAACCTTCTGGTTCCCTCCATACTTGCAATAAATTAACATGATATATCTGATGTTCCCTCACATGTCCAGGCCAGTGAACCTCATAATCCACAGGTCCCACTCTCCTATTTTGAAGGGCCCCTGCCATTTAGTTAATAACTTACTGGCCAAAGTAGGGAGCAACACTAATACTTTGTCCCCTACTTGAAATTCTCTTTCCTGAGCCTTCTGATCATAACTAGCCTTTTGGCACTGCTGAGCCCCTTCCATATTTTTATGCGCTAAGTGCCAGGCCTGCCTGAGCTCTTCAATCATATCTTGCCTATATTGCCACGCCCAAACTCCACTTATGTCCTGACTTTTTCCAGTGCTCCAATATGATCTGCAGTAGGCTTCCAGACTTGTGGCCAAATATCAATTAAAATGGGGAGAATTGGGTTGATGTCTGAGGTGTATCTCTCAATACAAACATAAGGAGTGTCAATAATAAATCCCACTTCCAGGGCTCCCTTTGCATACATAGCCATAACATACATTTTATGGTGCTGTTTAAATGCTCCACTAAACCATTGGTCTGTGGATGATAAATTGACATCCTTAGTTATTTAATCCCTAACACTTGACATGCCACTTTCAGCACTCCTGACATGAAATTCATACCTTGGTCAGTTACAATCTCTCTAGGTACTCCAACCTGCAAAATCCACTTCAATAATTCTTCCTCAATCCAGGGGGGCATCGCAGCTCTAAAGGGAACTGCCTCCAGATATTGTGCTACATAATCAATCAAGCCCAGAATATATTTATGCCCTGCACTGCTTTTAGACAAAGGGCCTGATATCCAGGGCTACCCAGTCGAATGATGCATCTATAATGGGGGTGACTTGAAGGGGTGCCCTAGGTGGTCACCTCTCCTTGACCCTCTGGCACTCCCTACATTGATGGGTCATTTCTACTCTCATACCTGGCCAAAAAAAACACTGCCCAATCTTCGCCAACATTTTGTCTCTCCCAAAATGCCCATCTATGGGAGTAGCATGAACTAAATCCCACACCATTTTTCTAAAAGGCCATGGCAATAACAATTGTTGCATACATTTGTTCCCTCCTAGGGTATTCTTCACATGGTACAATAAACCTTTACATACATGTGGATCACTTACATGTAAATTGGGTCGCACAACTAGGCCCTCTACACTGGTTACTTTGTTCCCAAGTATCTCTGTGAATTCTTCTTTCTCGTCTTATGCTATTTTAAACCAGGGTCCCCTAGTTCCAGTTCCCAAGTTAACAAACAGCTCCTCTTCTGATGAAGTGGCCTCGTCTTCTTCTACAATCTACCCCTCTACCCAGGGCCATCCTTTCCTTTCTAGTTCAGCTTGTTTGACTTCTTCTAATACATCATATGGGACGTCCAGTCTCTCCCTCTTATTATCTCCCCATCCAGCTCCAAGGTGTACCCAACTCTCATTTTTCCTGTTCTGTTAGCTACTTTTGAATTCACATAGCCCCTCTGGTACTGTTCTTCCCCACCATGGATACAGTGAATTTGCACCAGCCTATGCCATTCTATGTCATCCTTAGAAATCACACCAGCCATTAGTAATGTCTGGGAACACCTGGTGTTCAGGGTGGCCTGGACTGCCTTGCCCACCACCCAAGCTGTGATCATTGGATGGTCCCATGCCATGACCTCATCCCCACAACCAAAACCACAGTCCATCTCTTTTACTGTCCAACATCCCCTCTTTTATCCCTTCTTATCTGGGTCCCTCTGGCCTATTTCCACCTGTCATGAGTCCCTTGCATACATTCTTGGGCCACATGACTGGGACTGCCACACCTGTAGCACATTACACCCTTCCCTATGTTTTCTAGCACCCCTCGGCACCTCCTATCCTCCCAACAGTAATTAACTTGCTCTCTCTTATAGACATGTTCTTTACTCAGCGCAACCTTGGAGGCTGCAAACACCTCAGCAGTCCTCAGTAAATGCCATCTAACCCATAATTGAACCTCTCCTTCTAGGTCTCTTATGGATTGTTCTAATAGTATTTGATCAGCCAGCATCTTTTTATTAACACTAGCAAGTAGCATAATAACCATTGCCCACCAATAGCTGTACAAACCCCAGGTCAGAAGCTCAGCATTTCTACTGGTTTTGTTATATAGATTTTTTAACTGGGTTAAAACGTGGACTACAGATACACAGCTAAAGTTTTACTTTTTTAATGAAGAAATGTAACAAAGTAGACCAGAGCTCTAGCACTTCACTTTATAATTCAATAATAAATGAGAAGTATTCATTTTAAGAACCACGGTCACCATCTTGTTACAATATATTTCATTTGAAATTGTATTATGTACCAGCTTGCTACCTGGTGACATTTTTCTCGCTTAATATTATATTAAATGTTCTTGATTTTAAGGTGATAGCTTCCTATGCTCTTTTCAAAGGCTGCATTCATATTTTATTTGATTGGGCATTTTGTTACAATACAAATACTTTTATTTACTTCATTTGTAAACTATTTACTTCATGTATACTTCTATATATGGCAAAATGAAGTAAATGAAACAAAATTTTAGAGAAAAAATATTGTGAAAAAACTCAGCAAATGCAAAAAGTACATAAGCAAAAAGAGTAACATTTCTCATGAGTTGAAATGTGGAATACTTATTAAATCTCCACTTCTTGATCCTCCTTGGAAGTGAAGCATTTGGTTCCCTGACAGAGTATATATCAACCAATAAATTGATACTACAGGAAATCACCTGTTCCATGGGGGAGGTGGAGTCAAGATTGCCTGCACTACCCCATTCTCAGCCCCAACCCCCCACTCCAAACTCCAGGGCTGTTAATGCAGGGAGGAGGAAGTGGTGGGAAGGAGTAGTACTGAGCTTCCAGCTGGGGTTTGCTGCCTGACTGGAACTGGAGGAGGGGTGGGTAAGAGCTCCCCTAAACCTTCAGTCCCTCCCCAGGTACCCCAATTTGGGTCCTGTGGGAGAGGATCCAAACCAGGCCATGAGGTGAAGGGGCTCTGTTCCATGCCCTTTTCCCCAGCTCAAGCTGGGCAAGTTGGTAGCTCAGTGCTTCTTGCTTACCCTCTCTGCTCTGTTGGAGAGGGGAGGGGTGGAATGGAGCCCCCCTGCCTTGTGGCCTGGCCCTGCTTCTGACCATTTATCCCAGCCAAGGCAGCTGTGCAGTGAGGAGGGAATGAGGTGGGGGAGGCTCTGTTTCACCCTCCTCCCCTCAATCTCCAGCCAGGCAGGAAACCCCAGCTGACAGCTTGGTGCCAGTTCCTCCCTCTTCCTCCTCTTTCCCCACTGACAACCCTGGGGGTGGGGTTGGGCCACATCAGCCTAGTCTAATGCACAAAAAATTAACCCTAAGGAACATAAATTTCCCTAGGGTGCTCTAAAGCAGAGTGCATTCATCTAGTACCTCATTTGAAGATGGTTAATTTTTCACACAATTGACCACTCTAATGCTTTTCAGCAGTGTATGTGTGTCTTGGCATGGCTGTAAAGTGCTTTTTAGGGGCCCAATCATGCAAAAAGTGTAACTTGTGTAAGTGACCTATAATTCATCTGGCTACTTGTAGTGATAACTAGGTTCAATAAACATAGGCATACATAAAGGAGAAACTAAACACCAAACAATTATGGAGCGGTAGACAACCTCTGCAGACCCATTGTCTCTTTAACTACCTGGCTTTTCCCTGACTAAGGGAACATATCTTAATTCCCAACTTCCTCAGTCTCCAGTTAGGCAGCCTCTCTAACTTCTACCACTATAGCAGTATCAAGTGTTTTTGATAAAAACTATAATGTAGTTTCCCATTTAACACTTTAAATGCCCTTTTTATTTATGTCATTGTCTAGCTGTGGGTAAGATCTTTTTTCTTCATTAATTCTAAAATATTTCACATGGACATAAATAAATAAATGCCAAGCTTTTTCCTATTCCATTAGATGCTATGACTTTTCATTTCAGCGGGCTGGTATGCAAATAGAATTGAATTTCTACATAATATTTACAGGGGAAAAGAATCACCACTTAACACGATTTGAAAGAGGCAACAGATGGCGTGAATGTACCAAAAATAATTTTCCTAAATGGCCCTTATATGCTCAGTTTTGCTGAAAGACAAAAATATCCTCTCATGACAACTGTGGAAGAAAAGCCATAGAAAACAAAATTAATTAGATACTTTTAATCAGGTAAAGAACTGAACAAAAATCCAAGAGTCTTCACACTAAATTCATTTTTGCTTAACCTATTTATATACTCTCTTGACTCTTCTCAGTAATTGAGCAGAATTTCTGGATTTCTTATGCCAGATCATGTCCTCTGTACTGAGCCCTTTGCACTGCTTCAGGATAAGGGAATGGAAAGATAGCTTAAATATATAGCAGGTGAATTTATTTTGCATAGGTAAGTCCACAAGTAGTGCCAAGCTGAATTTTTGTGTCAGCAAATAAACTGCCACTGCCAGTCTAGAAACATTTTGCATAGGTTAGTTCTGTCTGTCCTCTTGTTACCAATATTACTTGTAAATTATGTGTTTAAGTAATATTAAATCTGTTTTCTGATTTGGAAACTGTATTGCATAAAAATCTTTCTATAGCATGAGGCATGTTGGTGCTAATTAATGAGCATGTCCTGAATGTCTCTGCTCAAGGTATTTAACTCTTTAATATTGCTTTTCTATATCTGAAATATTTTAGTAGTTGCCTGCTTCTTCTCTGTTTTTTTCACACTCCTTTAAAAAAAAAGTCTTGACATTTTCAACACTTCCACAATCACTGTTTGATTAGTCTGTTAAAGTGTATGATGACAAACATTGTTTTAGATTTTCCCAGTAGTAAAACACCACAGATTGAGCTTCAGTATTGCTTAAATTCTCTGAGTAAAAGCTGAGGAAATGCAACATGAGACTTGGGGAAAAATTACATGCTGAAAATAGGAATAAGAACAGATGGCCCAAATTAGCCTCCTTAGAGATCATATTACATAAGGTGGTGGGAGGCAAGATAAAAGGATAAGTAATAGAAATGTTCTGCCAATGTCCTGATAATCAAAGCTCAACTTATATCATGGAAGTAAATAAGTATGCTTTGTAGTAGTATCATACATTAGTTATTTGTTCTACCCTCATGTATATATGAAAGCTGAAAGTCTCAGGACTAAACGATGTGATGGTAACATCAAACAGACATTGAAGCAAGATCTAATTCACACAGACCCCTGCAATAATGATGATTTTCTATGTTTGTAGCTCTTAAGACCAATTCTCCTTTTGTTTGGGTTTACCATATTTATTCAAATATAAAATGAGGGTTTTTTCCTCCTCAACTGGCATGGGGGAAAAGTACCTCATTCTATAATTGCAGAGAAGGAAATCTCACTAAATACATTGTCTATCATTTAACTGATGCCAAAAGAAGCATGTACTCAACAATGGAAACCAACTATGAAGATGATTAAATGCAGCCCATAGTCAGCATCACTACAAAACACATGGCCCACATTGTGTAAACATGCTCATAGGAACCTACCACAAGGCTGGGTTAATGTAGCCCATCTGAAGAAGACAGACTGAGTAAAAAGTAACTAGAATGATGGGAAGTCATATGAAAGTAAGAAACTTTGGAAGATCTTTCTATTTAGTTTATCTAAACAAAGTTTAAAAGATGTGATTTCATTATGATTTAGAAGTATCTAAAAGAAGAGGAAGAAAGTTCTGATAGAAGATAGTTTTTAAATCTTGCAGGGAAAAAAAACCACAACATAATCCAGTGGCTGAAAAATGAAGCTAGACAAATTCTGATAAAAAATAACGCACATATTTTAGGTAGTGAAAGTAATTAATTAATAGGGCTGTGCAAAGCTTCAGGTGCTTTTTCGATTCAGAGAACATTTGACCTGATTCAGTGGCTGAATCTGCAAATATGAATCAAATCAGGAGACCAATTAAAAGGTCTGAACTGATTCAAGACTCTCCTAATCGATTCAGAAAAGATTCAGAGAGCTTCAGAGATTTCGGCAGTCCCTGCTTGCTGCTGCAAGGAGCTGAACCTGGTAAGTAGGGGGTGGGGGAGGGAACCATGAGGGCCCCCACCAGGCCTCATATCCTGCCTGCTTCCCCAGCCCCCCTAAGTATCCCCTGACCCCTGCCCGGCCCCAGCTCTTTAAAAAAAAAAAAAAGCCCTGCACTCACCAGATGCAGCAGTGGCTGTCAAGGCTTCTGGTGGCTTGTGACAGAGCCCCCCACACAACATGGGGCAGTGTGGGGCAGCAGGGGTCATCCCCCTGCTTGGTAGGGGCCAGGGAGCCAGTGAGTTCAGGGTCTTTTTTTTTTTTTAAGAACCAGGAGCTGGGGGTGGGAGAGGCAGTCATGGGGTGGGGGCTGGGAGAGTGGGCAGGGGTCATGTAGGTCATGGAAGAGCCCCCACAGAGTGTGGGGCATCAGGGATTGCTTTCTCCCTCCACCTGGCAGCAACTGGTGAGTGGATTCTTTTTTTTTTTTTTTTTTAAAAGAGGTGGGAGAGTGGGCAGGGCCTGGGCCTCATGACAAAGCTTCCATGTAGTGTGGGTCAGTGGGGAGCAGTGGGGATCACCCCCCACCTGGCAGCATCTGGTGAGTGCCAGGCTTTTTTTTTCAAAGTGCCGGGAGCTGGGGCCGGGGGGGGGCGGGGCACTCATTGGTGGGACTGGGAGACCAGGTGTGGGACAGGGCCTATTTGGAGATTCAGCTGATTTGGCAGCAGCCAAATCAATTCAGGACAGTGATTCAAATTGCTGAATTGAACCACTGTCCCCTGAATTGGCTGAATCTAAATCCAAAGTGAATACTAGCTGCTTTGCACAAGCCTATTAATTAACCACTAGAATTACTTAACAGGGGAGCTAGTGAATTTCCCATCACTTTTACATTTTTAAGTCAAGGTTGAATGTATTTTCGTAAAGACAAGATAGAGTTCAAACTAGTTGCAGATGTTGCTAGGTCATTTTGTACAACCTTCACTATGAAGGATGTCAGATTTGTTCATCAGAATTGTTCCTTTCTGGCTTGGAAATCCATAAAGTAGATAAAAATTAGAGGAATGTAATGGAATCTTCACTTTCATCTTTCACTATAGGTTATGATACAAAACACTGAATGCAGGACAAGGGAACTATTATACCCAACCAAATTGTTTGCTCTTCTAATCGAGTATCCTATCCTTCCTGGTTGCCAGTGCCAGTTTCAAAGAAAAGCAGAATACATTGTATAATGTAATAATCTGACTGGAAATCAATTTCTCCCTAACCCCAGGAGTTAATTATTAGCTTATGCTTAGAGACATTGACATTCATATTATATGTCTTTTTATCCTGTTGAACATGTGTAAATAGCTAAACTATTTTTTAATCTGGCCAAGCTCAGTTCATGTAGCAATAAATCACAGAGGTTAATCATGCATATTTTAAAACTATTTGCTCTCAGTCTGCTTACCACCTGCATCCAGGTCCCAATCAAGGAAAGCACTTGAGTACACTGGTTTGTAATAGAAGTAACTGTGCTTAAAATTATACTCTTTGGGCTTGTCTGATTTAACTGTGGATATTTCTTATAAAAAGAGTGGAGGCAAAAGGCCATAAAACTTTAATAACACACTGGTAAGTTTTGTCAACTGAACATTTTTGTAAGGTAAAAAGAAACACACAACACAAATAAAAAATAAAAAAGTAAAAGGCAAATTATAAAAGACTTAAAATAGAACCAAACAACTATTTTCTTTCCTGAAATATAAGAAAACCTAATTCAGAATGAGATTTTTAAAAACCATCAGCATCAGCTTATTTCTGTGCTTACTAAAGTCCATGAGAGTTTTACTTATGTGCTGATGTAAATGTATTGTGGATTATTTCTCCCCAGATTTCTCCCCACTTTACATTTTTCCATTTTAAATGGCATCTAGTTGAGGTCCACCCACCTTGCAAGTTTGTTCAGGTCAGTGTGTATTGCAATCCTGACTTCAAGTATGACCACACTCCCCCATAGTTTGGTATTATCAGTGAACTTTTCTAGTTCATTTTCAATACCCAGGTCCAAAATGTTGATTAACATATTGGAAGCACTGGTCCAAGTATAAACCCTGATGGACGCCACTGGTCACCCTCCACCATGATGACTCAGTTCCGTCAATCAATACTCTCTGGATCCTACCAGTGGAGTTACCTAGCCACTGGACCGTAAAGTAGTCAAGGCCACATTTCCCCATTTTTTTCAAGAGGAATTCATGGGAGACCAGGTCAAAGACCTTTTGAAGTCCAAGTATATTACATCATTTCCCCTATCCAGGTGGCAAGTAACCTGATCATTGAAGGAAATCAGGTTGGTCTGGCATGACCTGCCCGTAATGAAACCAAGTTGGCTATCATTCAGAATACTGCCTTCTGCTAGTCTGTCTTTAATGGATTCTTTGATAATTTTCTCCAGGATTTTACCAGAGATTGAGGTCAAACTGATTGGCCTGTAATTTCCCAGGTCCTCCTTTCTCCCTTTCTTAAAAATAGACATCATGTTGGCCTTCTTCCAATCTTTTGGGACCTCTCCCAAGTGCCACAAGTCTTCAAATAACTTTGCCATTGGTTGCACGATGACATCGGCCATTTCTTTTAGCACCCTCAGGTGTAGTTCATTTGGTCCTGCTGACTGGTAGATATTTAACCTTTGTAGGTGCTCCCCCACAAGATCTACACCAACTATGGGGGGTGGTTACCTCCACCATGATCATTCTGTACCCTGGCAAGCAGGCTAACACCCTTGGACTGGTAGAATACCAAAGTGAAGTATTCATTCAGGAGTTCAGTTTTGTCTCAAGTGTCAGTTATCAGCCATCCAATTTCATTAATCAGGAACCCTATACTTCCCTTATTTTTTCTCCACTTCCTACATAACTAAAGAAGAACTTTTTGTGTGTGTGTGTGTCCTAGATTCCAGTTGCCAATCTATATTCAGATTGTTCTTTTGCTGTCCTGATCTTCTCCCTACAGGTGCAGGCTGTTGCCAAGTAGTCCTCTTTGGTAGTTATTACTGACTTCCATCCTTTGTAGGCTTCTTGTTTTAATTTCAGGAGGTCCGTGAGTTCCCTGTTGAGCCAAGGGGATCTCCCAGCCCTTTTGCTGCCTTTCTTATGAAAGGGAATGGACTTTCTTTGAGCTTTTAGGATTGTTTTCTTGAGGAATGACCATTCTTCTTGTACACTCTCCTTCATCAGACCATAGTTCTGCAGGGCCTCACCAACCAATCTCCTAAGCTTGTGAAAGTCAGTTTTCCTAAAATTGAGGATTTTTACTTTACTGACCAATTTCCCTGACTTATGGTCACTAGAGAAAGTGATCATCTCATGGTCACTGTTGCCAAGGTTCCCTTTGATCATGTTCACTAGATCATCCCCTTTAGCCAGAATGAAGATTAGAAGTGCCTTGCCCCAGTCATCCTGCAGACTTCTTGTATTAGATAGAGTTCCTCAATGCAAGTGAGGAAGCATTGTGAGCGATTGGACCTACCTGAGTACTCATCCAATAAGATGTCTGGATAGTTGAAGTCAGTCATGATGACCATGCTTCAAGAGTGTGCAGGCTCTGCCAGTTCTCCAGAGAATGCCTGGTCAAGATGTTCCTCTTGGTTTGGTGGTCTGTAATAGACTCATTTGGTCAAATCCCCTTCTCTGTGCTCTCCCCATATCTTGACCCAATCAGTTTCAAGTCACAGATTCACAGAAGTTTAGGGGTAGAAAGGACCTCATGAGATCATCAGGTCCAGCCTCACCCTGCTCTAGGCAGGAAAGACTGCTGGGTTAGTAAACCCTAGCAAGGTGTGCATCCAGTTTCCTTTTGAAGATTTCCAGGGTAGGTACCTGCCCCACCCCTGCTGGGAGTCTATTCCAGAGAATGGTCACATGAACAGTAGAGAAGTTTGTCCTTATATCCAGTCAGAAACCTCCTTCTGGCGGTTTATGACTGTTGCTCCTGGTTTTCCCCTGAGGTGCTTTGGTGAATAGTTGTTTGCCTAGCCTCTGATATATATTTGTAAGCTGCCACCAAATCCCCCCAAAGCCTTCTCTTTTCTAGGCTGAACAGTCCCATATCTGTCTGCCTTTCCTTGTATGGATTGCTCCTCAGGCCTCTAATCATATGAGTGGCTCATCTCTGGACACTTTCAAGCTTCTACACATTGTTCTTGAAGTATAATACCCAGAACTGAACACAGTACTCCAGTTGTGGCCTCACCAGTGTTAAGTAGAGCAGGAGAATAACTTTTTTGCTTGAGATGCATTGGTTAATGCATGTCAGTGTATTGTTTGCTCTTCTAACTGTAGCATCATACTGGTGGCTTATATTCAATTATGACCCCCAGGTCCTTTTTGGATGTGATGCTAGCTAGCATAGCACCACCGAGCCTGTAAATTTGTTGTGGATTTTTTCTCCCCAGATGGAGCACTTTACACTTCTCAGTGTTGAATAGCATCTGGTCCTGGTCCACCCATCTAACTAATCTATCTAGGTCCACCAGCATCAACACCCTATCCTGAAATGTGGCTGCACTTCCCCAAATCTTAGTGTCATCAGCAAACTATGCCAGTGTGCTTTTCACCCCCACATCCAGATCATTGATGTAGATGTTGAAAAGCACTGGTCCAATACTGAACCCTGGGGGACCCCATTGGCTACCTTCCAGAGTGACATAGATTCCTCTATTAAGTACTCTCTGGGTCCAACCCCACAGCCAGTTTCCCACCCATCTAACTGTTAAATTGTTGAGCCCATACTCCCCTAAATTCTACCTCGATAGTATCATGGAACACCAAGTCAAAGGCCATCCTAAAGTCCAAGCAAATTATGTCAGCCACATCTCCCTTATCCAGGTGGTGAGTAACCTGATCGTATAAGGAGATGGGGTTAGTCAGACCAACAATACAACAAAGCCGTGCTAGCTGTCATTCAGAATTTTGCCTTCAATTAGCTTATCACATATGGAGTCCTTGAGAAATTTTTTGAGGATTTTTCCTGGGAATGAGGTCAGGCTTATCAGCCTGTAGTTCCCTGGGTCCTCTCTCCTCCCCTTCTTGAAGATGGACACAACATTGGCCCTCATACGGTCTTCTGCAACCTCTCCTGAGTGCCACAAATTATCAAAGAGGTTCACCAGTGGTCCTGCAATGACTTCAGCTAGTTCATTCAGCACTCATGGATGGAGTTCATTCGGCACTCATGGATGGAGTTCATTCAGTACGGCTGACTTCTTGATATCCAGCCTCTCTAGCTGTCCTTTTACCAGCTCTACATTAATTGTTGGTAGGTGATCATCCCTACTGTGACTATTCTACATCATATTTGCATTTGGCAGGCTATCACACTTAGACTGGTGGAATGCAGATGTGAAGTACTCATTCAGGAGTTCAGTTTTCTCCTTGCTGTTGGTGATCAGGTGTCCAGATGCACTGAGCAGTGGTCCCACATTTCCATTGTTTTTTTCTCTTATTACATACGTACTTATAGAAGGACTTCTTATTGTTCTTGATTTTGGTTGCTAACCTGAATTTGATCACTGCTTTTCCTCTTTTAATCTGTCCCCTACAGGTCTGGGCCAATCTTATATAGTTTTCCTTGGGGCCTATGCCTAGCTTCCATTGTTGGTAAGCCTCTCTTTTCTTTTTCAGAAGATCTGTGACTTCCCTGTTGAGCCAAGATTGCTTCCTGGCCCTTGTGCTACCTTTTTTATATACAGGTATGGACAATTTCTGTGCACCTAGGATCATATCTTTGAAGAGCAACCACTCTTCATCCACACACTTTCCCTGTGGTCCATTATCCTGTAGAGTATTACTCACTGAATCCCTTAGCTTATTGAAGTCAGTTGTTTTTAAGTCAAGAATTTGTACCTTACTGACGCATTTCCCAGCCCTGTTTCTAATCTTCACTTCTATGGAGATGTAATGTTCCTTCACATAAAGAGCTACTCCAATGCCCTTTTCCCCAATATAATCCCTCCTATACAGGGTGTACACCCCTGTGCCTGTGGTCCAGTCATAGGTGGAGTCCCACCAAGTTTCCATGATACCTATGAGATCATATTGGTTAGTAGGAAGGCCAGTTCCTCCTGCTTGTTTCCCTTATTTCTAACATTAGTGTACAGGCAACTAAGCATACCATTGGAGACCCTAGGCTTTCAGGTGAGCTGTGGAATAACCTGTCCATTGCCCAATGTTGGAGAAAGCTTCCAACTGTACCCTGGGATGCTGGTTTAAAGGTTGCCATTTTGGGGGCTTCTGCTAGTGGTTGATGGCCCATCCCCTGGGCCATATTACTTCTAAATTTGAGGGATTCTTAAGCCCTTAGCTGTCTATGCCCATGGTTTATGATGTTCTGCTGTAGTCAAATCTATTACTAATTCAACAGTATGAGATAACAATACAGTTGATGAAAAATGTAACTGAGTGTCTCCAATCCAGTAAAGCACTTAAACATGTGAGGAGATCCTTTGAAGGCTACTTATAGATTTAAAGTCAAGAACATGCTTAAGTAATTTGCTGGATCAGTGCCTTAGGCCCACATCCAAATAAGGAATTAGGCACTGCAATTCTGACAAATGTAGCATTTAACATTTAGGCACTGGGCCTTTGCAGGATGCACCTGTCTCCATACACAAGGTACAGACAAATCTTCTAAATGCAATTAATTAAAAGAGACTTACCCACTTCATTTACATGAACAGTAGACTGCACAGTTATTACTAAGAAGTCATTTATTACTTGCATAAGCAAGAACTAAATGACTCCACAGTAACCTTTGTTATTGTTCAGTACCATCCCCATACAGTTGTTTTCTGATGCTACTTCACAGTATCAACAAGCCACTGTTCAGGAGCTCATTATTACTGCACAGTAGCACTGCATCAATTATTTATCACATGCCAACTAGTCCAAGATAAGTCCCAACCTCTTTTCTTCAGTTAATATAATTTTTAAAAAATCTAAATTTCAGTGTTTGTATTGGAATGATGTTATAGCCCTGGTGGTCCGTGAATTACGTGAGAGGTGAGGATTTTTGTGTGCATTATCTTTTATTAGATCAACTGGTTGGGAGAAACAAGCTTTTGAATGCAAATCATAAAATTCAGTGTTTAATTTTTCAGTGTTAGAAGTTTTATCTACATCAAGAAATTGGACTGTGACTGCTAACACCTTTGTCTATACTTGTAATATTTTGCAAATGAATGCTCCCCACCTCCCCTCACACCTACCTCTCCCCTGAGCCCTTTCCCCCTTCCACTCTTCCTACTTCTCTTTCTCCCTGATTCTCCCTTTCCTTTCCTTTGCTTTTCTTCCTGAATCCTCTAAGTGCTGGGCATCTTCTCCACTCCCCACCCCACCATGCCTTTAGCAGAGCATCCCAAGCATGGGGCTCCCCATGATACCTGATAATCCACTCTGTCCTGTCCAACCCCCCAAACTCCTTTGGCTGCTCCAGGTTGAGTTCACCCCATTCTGGGGACTAAAGCTGTCTTTGGAGTCTGTTTCCTGGGATTCTGTCCAGCCTGGTTTCATGGCACCAGTGAAGCATTGTCCCTTATCCTGAAGGCCCAAAAGGGACCCCACTGGTCCAATCTCAGTCAATGCCAAACCACCTGGTCCTGTAGTTTTCTGCATCAAGCTTGCAATACCTGGTGAAGCCAAGCAGTTTTGAGCAGGCTGCACAGGCTTGGTTTAAGGGCATACTTGATGGAGAATCCAGTGTAGCCTGTTTTTCCCATAGTCTGGTTAGCATCACTGGTGAAAACAAATTTCTGAGTTTCTCTGCCTGCTTTGGGAACTTGTGCTGCCTCTTTCTGCTCAAATGGAAGATCTGTGTTCTGTTAGAAGTCTCCATTGCCCCTACATAGGTGCCATGCCATCACCAATTAACCATCTCTTGGACAAGCAACCAATTCAGCTGCTTAAGTCTCATAATATAAGACAGCTTATAAGATACTGAACCATTCTTGTAGCTTCTTTTTCTTATCCCTCTACCAATTCTCATTCCCTACCCCAAGGAAGCTATTCTAGAATTGCTGTTGCCCTTTCCCTTCATATCCTACCTTCATCATCTGGAATAACTTCCCCATGTAGACAAGTTCTGAGATAATCCAGGTGGGGTAGGGGAGCGGGGGCAGAGGGGAAGAGGAGAAGAAATGAAAGCAGAGCAAAGTGCAAATCAGTTGCAGGGAGAAACACAGTGCTGTTGGATCAATGTTCACAGAGCACAGGGTGCCCTTGTACATTACCACAGACACACAGGTACCCTGGTCTGAATCTCAGCAGCCACTTAAAGCACAAGCCTCAACTACCTGACTAAAAAATGTCTTTGCCTTGGTCCTGCAAGTGGTTATAGATTCTGCAGCTTACTGCTAGTGGGAGATATGGCCACATATACTGAAGAAGGCATAACATGAACTGGGGATAGGAATTCTAACTCCAGTAAGAAGCACAAAAATTTAGGTGAATGTTTGGAGGCTTTTGTACATGCACAATGTAATGGTACAGGGTGGAGAGCAGTGGCTTAAGAACATTGCAGAGACCTTTGAGACTTGTGAGCTCAGAAAAAAAGCTTAGAAGGTTTGAAAAGCTCTAGACTTTGTGTGGTACATAGCCCAGCCCCAGCCCCAGCCCCAGCCCCAGCCTGCACATAGAGTTGGCAATGGCTTCTTTCCCCCTGCTGCCAGCAGCTTTACCCAGGCCTGAAACTGTGGTATTGGGTAAAGGGTTGTGGGGGTGGGGAATAATTGGAAGTAGGGAGTAATTGGAACCTTATTTCCTTCTTGTCTGCACCCCCAGTAAGGAAGAGGTAATTTCTGAGTGCTTGCTGCAATAACTGGGCAAACAGAGCAGAGGGAGGTTTGCCTTCTGGTGTAGCTGGGGGAATAGAAGCTGAGCAGACTCGAATGCAGCTGGCTCTGGCATAAAGTAGCCTTCCTGCTGCCATCATTTGGGCCCTGTGAGCTTCTGAGTCTGTGGCAAGCCCCCAAGCAGTCAAGCATGCTTCAGATAGACTCTGGGGAGAGGACTCAGTTACTAATAGACTGGGATGGCTTAGTCAGGGCAATCCTATCTTGAGCAGATAACCTCTAGAGGTCCCTTCCAGCCCTGCTTCTCTATAATTCTGTGATTTCTCATTGGTCTCATTGGTTCAATTAGACTATTAGTAATGTCGAACCATAGGGTTAACAAATATTGATGAAAGCATGATGCTGGAATAAATCAGGTGACTGCAGGATGTATCTGAGAAAATCTTAGTTAGATCCTTTTCTGGCTTATTTAATAGGAAACACAATTAACACATTATATGATTAAATAGAACCATATTGTACTTAGTTCACTGAATAATATCCTGTATGAAATGAAAATATTGCGCAAAGGTTTTAAAAAGATAGTAATAGTGGGGAAATTTGATAATTAAAGTCAGTTTCATTACATTTTTCCACAGTCTCTATATGTTTCCTAGTAAACGTTTCATTGGCTTAATTTGCTGAGAAATGAAAAACCTGCTGGTACTTTCAATTTAAGAACCAGACATTCAAATTCATAACCATCAGAAGACTCTTCTTGCCTTACTAGATTAGATTACTAAAATTAATTCTCAGATTCACTCTAAATCTTTCAGTCAAGATTTTATTGTTTAGAAACCAAACAAGAAGTTAAATGTGTTTATAAAAGATGGTTGTCTTCATAAAGTCAAACAGACCATTCTTTCTGTTCAGATTTATGTTGTATCAAAAACAAAACAGCAAAAACAGCACTGTGCATGGAAAAATATGACAAATTATAGTACTCAGAACCTAGATTCAGTAAAAGACTTACTCCGCATTTTTGTTGTGGAAGTACCTTCTTTCAATATCTGACATATAAAGTAGTTTATAATACTATAAAGTGTTGTGCTTTATCCCTACAACATCTTGCCCGCCATAGCCAAAACCAAGACCATCCTGACTTCAATCATCAAGCGCCAGTACACTGATGATGCTATAGTGTCATGTGTGTGTGTGCAATCAAAGCAGACCTTCAGGCAATTGTCAACGTCTTTACCAAGGCATACAATAAAATGGGACTGATGCTTAACATTTAAAAGACTAAGGACCTCCATCAACAAGTTTTTAATGAGAAGTCCCCAGCTCTGGTAATTCAGATTTATGGGATTTACGTTGAGACTCTGGAGGACATTCAGTATTTCCCATACTTCAGAAGACATCTCTTGTGGAAGGCTGACATCACCAAAAAAATCCAGCATTGCCTTAAAAGTGCAAGTGCAGCTTTTGGATGCCTGAGGAAATGGGTGTTTGAAGATCACAACATCAGATCCAAAAGCAAAGTCATGTTTTATCAAGTAGTCATGATCCCCACCTCACTGTACAGAGCTGAGACATAAAAAAAGGACAGGAGACACCTCAACTTGCTGGAGCAGCACCATCAATGATGCCTGCAGAAAATCCTTTCAAATCCAGTGGGAAGACATACACACCAACATTAATGTCCTCTCACAAGCAAACACCTTGAGCATTAAGGCAATGATAATCCAACACTTGGCCAGTTGCTTCATCTGGATGTCCAGCTCCAGACTCCCAAAGCAAGGTTTATTCTCCCAGTTCAGTCAACGTGTATGCCTAAGAGGAGAACAGAGACATCACTTCAAGGATGCCCTCAAGGCCAACCTGAACAAAAGTAACAACCTAAATTTATGGAAAACTATCACCCACGACTGCCCCAAATGGAGGAAGAGTCTGCTGCAAGAATCTCAGTATTTACAATGTCAACAGGAGATGGAAAAACAGAATCCACAGAAACAGTATGTTGCAGACCAAATCAAGAATCCAGAGTTACCCATTCAACATGGAACACATGCCTGAGTTGCAACAGTCTGTTGATCCAAGACCAGCCTCATCAGCTATCTTTGGACCCAAAAGTAAAGCAATCATAGAAGGCAGTCGTCCTCAACTGTGGGGGATTGCTGATGATTCATGACCATAGCTGTCATGTGGCACTTTTTATGAAAACAGTGCAGCACATCTTCTATATGACGAAAGTAGTTTGCATTCTTACATAAGCACCATAGGCCTAATTTAGGGACTAAAATACAAATTAATTGTTAACAAGTTTTAAATTACACATTGTTTTATAGTCTGTATCCTGGATGCCATTTAGGTGTATTTGCAATAATATTTGTCCTGATGTACTTATCATTCTTTACATTTACTACAAGGGAAAAGGCATCAGGTATAAGACAAGACAGCTATCCATACAATACTGAATTGTCTGGGGTTTTTTTTAATTAATTTGCTTTTATCTCT
This sequence comes from Crocodylus porosus, assembly GCF_001723895.1. NCBI lineage: Eukaryota > Metazoa > Chordata > Crocodylia > Crocodylidae > Crocodylus > Crocodylus porosus. The sequence goes on from NW_017728914.1 coordinate 16,258,800, forward strand.
TGAAGAACCATGTTAACATACCTTGAGAGTCCCAGACTCTCTTGAATTTCTAGAAAGACTAAGTTTTCTAAGAAGGAACATTATCTTATCTCAATTACTATTCTTACTTAGACCAAGGGCCCCTTGGTCTAAGTAAGAATAGGAAAAGGAAAAATGAGAAGAGAGGTCATTCAATAATTTGCCTACCTGCAGTTTAACCAGCTGTATATAATGCTATCCATTAGACATGATTCTCCAAGCTAAAAAATGTCCCTATAAATTCCAGTCATATTGTGCTGAGCTAGCAGTATTAAGTGAATTACAGTAGAGGGAGTTTAGTGAGCCAGACTGACGACACAGTAATGACCATACGAAATGTTTGGGAAATTATCACCCTTAGTGTACCTATCTAAATTACTGAAGATATTATTTTGGTACTTTGCTGTTGGTTAAAGGAGCATGATGCATTATTATCATAGATAACATAGATAATAATGCAAAAATAATACCAAAAGAATCAGAGTTTTTGCATAGTTTTAAAATGTATGACCCATTCATTCTATTCTTTCATTTTTATTAACTTTAATCCCATTGGGTGAACAGGCATTACAAGAAAAATGATTAATTGAACCTACATAAAAAGTATTCTCTAAATGCTTTCTGTGTAGAAGCAATTTTTACACCCATATTTCTGGAAACTTTTCAAACTTTTTTGCTCTGTGCTTATAAGTCAAGTAGCTGCCAGAGCCAGGAATATCCTTGTTGGTACTAAGTCAGTATTTTTTCCTGTTGGCTTTCATTCACTTGAGATAAATTATAAAGCTAGGAAATTTATTTGTAATAGGTTTGAGGAGTTTGTAAATAGGATGCTAGTAAATATGTATGGCTTTAGATTTATTATTGACTAGCAATAATAAGATCTCTACTGTGGCCATGAGAGATAATAGAATTAAAATACTGGGTATGTACATGTCCTTAGTGGCCAGATATCTTTATTTTTTTATGGCTGTAGTTGGCTTGTGGCTACTACCTTTGAGAGCTGCTCTTCCCTTTTGCTATTAATTCATATTCAAAATAGGTAGTCTCTCTTGTATGCCTCAAAGCATTTTCAAAATATAAATAACGTGTCAAGAAACAGAAGGGCTTGCCCATCTCTAAAATGCATCCATCTCTGTGATAGAACATGGCAGCCATTAAAATGATGCTGCAGAAATGGACGGCACATAGAAATTTCATCACTTTGTGAACTAGTCCTGGTGCCTAATGTCATTGTGAAATGGTCACTTTTACAAAAAGGGGATCTCTGTGTTTGGGAAAAAGAGAACAATACATCAGGCAGGAGCACTACAATTCTTGGATAGTGTAATTGGGTTTGTATATGAACTGAATAAAAAAGCTGTGAACATTTTTAATAAGCATCAGTTTGAAGTCACATTTATATTTATAAACATGAATAGATTTATTGCCTTTATGCGTGATGGAAATAGGGCTACCAACAAATCTATAATGGATCCCTGGGCTGATCTGTAATAGCCCTAGCTTGGGGTTTAAATCCTTTGCTAATGATTTCCAGAAGTTTGACAACCAGATAGACACTTTTGGTGATCCTTTTACAATCCTTATGAGCTTTTTTGCATGATTGAGAAGGATAAACACAGGAAACCCAGGCTAAGGTAGAGTTTTTCTACCAAGTCTGAGATGAATTAGGCAAATGGTCATGAACTTCTACTCCCTGCTCAAAGAATGGGTAGGTTCAGCAGAGTTCAATTTGTTTTCTAACAATGTTTTGACAGTTAGAAACCAAAAAGGAACAAGTAATAGAGATGAAATTTGTTTTACTGGTACAATCTGGATGACATTAGTTGTCTGGGTTATTGTATTCAGATTTCAAATATTTTAAATAATAATATAGTTTGGTTAATTTAAGAGAAACATCTGTACATGCCCATAGTGGCATAATTTAGCTGGCCTCCCAAAAAAGTAGTAATAGTAATTACTTGAAGCATAAATCACATTAACTATCTTGAGAACTAGTGAATCAATGCAGCCAGGAACCCAGAGCACAGGGCCATTGATAACTTCCTGTTGCCCTGCACCACCAGCATGGTTGTGATTGCATGGTTGTCAGTGGTAGCCACCTTTTCAGCCTCTTTCACTTCCACTCACTTCTCCAAGTCAGCATCTCGGAGTATGTAGACAAAACGATATTTCCCATTTACACTGATGCAGCTGTGTTTGTATGACCCAGGATTTCCTGCTGGTCTAAAGTCCATTTAGTACATTAAACTAACACTACTCGGAGATGTGTTAATTTGTGGTGCTCTCCAGTTACGCTGCTCCAACTGTGGATTTCTTTGTGCAAACAGCCAGAGACTCCAAAGACTTCTAATTAACCCCCTTTGCCATGGCAGGGCATTGTGCTCTGGCCTTTAGCCATTAGGTGCCGCTACGTGTTCTTTTTTTACCCTCCTCACCCCTCCCTCCTCCCTTACAGCATGCAGTGGAGTAGCCATAGGTTTAGGCTGGGACAGGTCCACTCAGAAAAAAAAATATTATTTAAAAATGGGGCAGGCCAATAATCCCTTAATTTTCTACCTTCTCTTAATTATTCCACCCCCTGCCACCTATAGTGTATGATCTCCTACCCCTACCCATGTACCATCCTGTCCTCTCACCCCCTCCATGCACTCTCTACCTGAGTTCCCTGCAGCTTCTGTCGTGTGCTGCCACTGCAGTGGACATAGCTCCCAACGAGAGCTGCAGCGTCACCATAATGGTAAGATTTTTGCAAATAGTTTCAAACTTTGGAGTGATTTCATAGTTTTCATAGTCATAAGGGCTGGAAGGGACCTCAGAAGATCATCTAGTCCAGACCCACACCCGATGGGCAGGAAGTCAGCTGGGGTCACAGGATCCCAGCAAGATAAGCATCTAATTTACTCTTAACGGTGTTCAGTGAAGATGATTGAACCATCTTCGATGGCAGGCTATTCTAGACCTTGGGGGCTCGGACAGTAAAGAAATTCTTCCTTATGTTCAGCCTGAAACAGTCTTCCAGTTTATAACTGTTTGACCTCATCATCCCTTGGAGCGCTCTGGTGAACAGGTGTTCCTCCAGAAACTGGTAAACTTATAGGTGGCCATCGGATCACCCCTGAGCCTGCACTTTTCCAGGCTAAAACACCCCATGGCTCTCAACCTGTCATTGTAAGGCCTGTTTCCTGACATCTGTTCATGCGTGTGGCTCTTCTCTGGACTCTCTCAAGCTTCTCCATGTACTTTTTGAACAGTGGAGGCCAAAACTGGACGCAGTACTCCAGCTGTGACCTCACCAAGACTGAGTACAAGGGGAGAATGACGTCCCAGGATTTGCTTGAGAAGCATCTATGGATGCAAGCCAGCATTTCGGTTGCTTTACTAGCCGCAGCATCTCATTGCAGGATCATGTTCATCTTGTGGTCAATGATGACCCCAAGTCTCTTTCTTCCATCATGCTAGCCAGCATAGCACTGCCAAGGCTCTAAGGATACTGCAGGTTTTTCTTCCCAAGGTGGAGAACCTGGCATTTTTTGGTGTTGAACACCATCAGGTTCTCATCCGCCCATTTGCTGAACCTGTCCAGGTCAGCCTGGATCACCTGCCTGTCTTCTGGTGTGGATGCTTTGCCCCAAAGTTTGGTATCATCAGTGAACTTGGCCAGTCTGCGGAACTTGGCCACTCCACTTTGGACTCCAATGTCCACATCATTAATGAAGATGTTGAATGATATGGGTCCAAGGACAGAGCCTTGGGGGACCCCACTGGTCACAGGGTACCATGATGATTGACTTCCATCAATTGCCACCTTCTGGGTCTGTGCCCGCCGGGCTTTAATCACTCCTGAGGGTACTGCCCCTCGGATGTCATCCTGCCCCAGGACCCTCGAGGGCAATGCGGGTGTTCTTTCATCGCGTTGCTGCCCCGCTCTTTCCTGCCACGTCTTGGTGTACTGTCAATGGAGGGGGTCGTCTAGCAGGTCCCTCGCTGCCTGGGTCCGACCCAGTGGATGTACATGGGGCTCCAACCACCCCTGCACCCTGGCCTCAAGCCACCTTCTGGAGCTGACCCTGAGGAGGAAGCACGTGGCTCCTCTTGCCCATCCGCCGCCTTCCTTACCCCTATCCCTCATACCTAATGGGTCGAGCCTTTATGGTTACAGATTTGGCTTCAGACCCTTGGTCCCTAGGACCTTTAGCTCTAATAGACTCAGGTGCCAGTGGTCCCAGCGGCAACCCCGCCCTGATCAAGATCCTCCCTTGGGATCCTTGTCACCCTTCCACGCCCGGCATGCACCTGATTCCAGCGAGTCCTCTGCGGTGGCTCCTCCTCGCTGCTGTCTCGTTCGGGTGCCTCCCATCTGCCGCCAGCTCCTGAGGGCTGCTGCCAGCTCCTTCTCTCCAGCTCTCCCTGTTCCGGCTCCCCACTCTTCCCTGGACACCACGGGGTCTCACCCTCTTCTTCAGCCATTGATGGATCTCCCATGCCGGGGCCATCCGCCCCTTCCGCTGTAGCCACCACCATTTTTATCTTCACCGGCTGGCGTCTGGAGCTGACGTCACCGGCCAGCCGCAGTTGTATAAAGAGCCGGCTCACGAGCCGCGCAGGTTTCACAGGCGTGTTGTCCCCTGCCACAGGTGAGTTTCCTGTGTCACCCCGGTCTCCGGGACAGGGTCCAACCACAGAACCAATTTCCCAGCCAGCAGATTGTGGTGGACCCAAGGCCATAATTGGCCAGTTTCACCAAGAGGTGATTGTCACAGGGCGAGGTGCTGGGGCGGCCGTGATCTCCCCCGGCGCCCCTACCGTGCCAAGTTGGGGCTCAAACGTACCCTCTTTCTTGTCCAATTCGGCCTCGGCAGCTTTTACCTCTCTGACTACTTGCTGTTCTAATGCTCCCAGCTTTCCTGTTAGCCGGTCCATGATCTCCCGGACCTGTAATTCATGCTGGGTCAGGGCTATCTCAGCCCCTCAGCTTCTTTGGCCTCCCGCACCTCTAGGTTAAGCTGGACACTCATCTCCTGCAGGCTCCGTATCTTTTCCTCCAACACCTGTTTCTCTAACTGAAGTTGTTCCTTTTCTACGGTCACCCCGGCCTCTCTATCTTGACCCTCCTTTATAAGCGTCGTAAATGACTGGATCTGTTTACTGGTCGGCTCTTTCTCCAGTTCTAGATCCTGCACCCGAGATTTTAGCTCCGTGTTCTCGTTCCTCTGGTCCCCAAGTTTTTTCTCAAGGGACCGATATTGCTCCTGTAGAGCCTCATGACTCTTCATAAAAGTTTTTACTTTCTCCATTTCCTGGACTAATACCTTGCTATCCTTTTCTACTTGGGCCCGGTTAAAGTTTAGCATGTCCTGTAGCTTTCTCACCTCCTGCTCTGCCTCCAGACATCCCTCCTGCCACTTTTCCCCATCTTCCCGTAGCTCCTCTATCTGTTCTACCTGGCTGTGGACTTCCTCCTGTAGAGCCCTTATTAAACTCTTAGCTACTTCCAGCTTCTGTTGCATTTCCGATTGTTCCTGGGCTGGCATTGTGCAGGCCTTAGGAGATTGTGCCATCCAGGCTGTCATCTCTGCCTGCATCTGTTGTAGTTTTTTCTCCCTTTCCTGGCCCTTCCGAGCCTCCTGAGCCATCACCTGTTCCACTTTCCTAGTTTTCTCTGCCTCCGCTACCATGAGGCATTTGATTTCCTTTGCCGTCCCCTCTTTTTTAGCTAACGATAATTGGCATTCTAGGGCGGCTAACTTAGCCTCGGCTTTCTCCTTCTGGGTCTTCGTTACTTCCAACTCTTTCCAGGCTGGCTATCTTTTCTTCCCTTTCCTCTATTCCCAACCGTTCAACAAAGTTTTCCAGCACCTGGCCATCCATCACTTCTTTCCTTTTAAGATCTTCTCACCCCGCCCTTATCTTCCCTGGGTCAGGGCCTCAGTTTTCCTTCCCAAATTCCGAGCAATGGGTATCCTCCTTTTGCCCCACTACCAAGCTGTGGTAAAATTTCTCCGTGTACAAAAGTCCATCTTACTGTTCTAGCCCTGGGCTCTTTTCTTCCCTTTTTAAGGGACACAGGTTCCTTCCCCGTGCATGGCTGGGTTCCCGGCCAATGCACCAGTTGTCACGGGGTGAGGCGCCGGGGCGGCCGTGATCTCCCCCGGCGCCCCTACCGTGCCAAGTTGGGGCTGAAACGCACCCTCTTTCTCACCCACCACATCTTGGTTTTATATACAGTTTTATATGGGAGGCTGCCTTCAGTTCCCCTAGACACGGTGCTCTCATACTGGCCCTACTCCATCCCATGATCCAGTTCACCCCAGACTTATGGGCAACGCATGCCTCTGACCTCCCCTTTAGCATGCCTCAAGCCTCGCAGGTGTACTGGATGTTCTTATGTGTCTATGCACGTTCTATGTACGCACCCCTTCACAGGGACCTCTTCGATGAAGGCCCTCTCCAAGCTCCCTAATATGTATGCGCTCTCTCTGGGCTCTATTCCATGCCCTGCCCTCTCTGGGCCCCTATTCGTACGATCGCCCTACTTCAGGCTTAGTCACGCGCTTGCCCTGCCTCAGGCCCCCAACCATGCGCTCTGCCCTACTTCAGGCTTCTACTCATCTAATCACCCTTCTTCAGGCTTAATCATGCGCTCGCCCTGCCTCGGGCCTCCAACCGCGAGTTCTGCCCTACTTCAGGCTCTTACATTGGCCCACGCCCCTCTCTGGGGCTTCCTAGTAGGCTTCCCCCCTTCCTTTGGGGCTTATGCCTCATGCTTCCCGCACTCACTCGCCTGCTCTGGGGGCCTGTCTCGCACTTCCCGCGCTCGGTCGCCCACTCTGGGGACCTGTCTCACACTTCCCGTGCTCACTCGCCCACTCTGCGGGCAGCTACCTGTCCAATAATGAATGAAGAGAGTGACGAGGAGAGTGAAATATGTTCATCTTTGCAGTTTATTTCTTTACATTTTTTATATATTGTATATTGTTAAGCTGCTGGGAAGGAATATCCCATTTTTTGTATACAGTGTTTTCAATAAAGTGTTTTATTTTTGCTCCATATATGTGTCATGTTTTCTTTGGGGTGCGTGGGTGCATGGCTGGGTTGGTTTTCAAAGATTGCATCCACTTCAGTGTGGAGATGCTGTGTTTGGGGGGGTTATGGAGTGATGGCATTAGTGGAAAGAGTTGCAAGGTAGATTGTTATCAGAAGGAGGTCAAATGCATGTTAAGTGCTAGCTAGGGTGCACCCAGAATTTCTTGTAAGAAAAAAGACTATACAACCCCCCACACTCCCAGCATCAAGTAGGCAATTTGCAAAATTTCTGTATGCATGGACCTCCCAAGGCCTTTATCAAGTCTTTAAAGACTTTAGCAAGTTTTTAATGCATTATAATGCATTTCATATGCATGGTCGCTGAGGGGGGTGGAGGGGTGGGGTTAATGCCTGCTGTGGCAGCTCCAAAACAGCTTCTATTTTTCTGACCTTTTTCTTTGCAGGGTGTACTGTTATGGGAGGTGTGATGTAAAAGTGTTTTTTTTCCTCAATGCTTTCTTTGCAATGCAATGTTTTCTTTACAAAATCCTGCCTACAGTACCTTTTGGAGCCAGGTCTGCAAACCTCCCTGCTCCCTGCCGAGCACAGCACTGGGATACAAGTGCTGTCTAAAGCCCCCACACAGTTTGGGACCCCCTTCTCATTCAAGCCATGTATGACTTGCTGTGAACTGGGTGGCAACAAACACCTACCCACCCACTGCTTTAAACCCTGAACATTTTATGATATCATAGCAGTTATCATAGCAGCTATAGTAAATAAAAGAAAAAACACACATATTTGTAACATGGTGGGATGGGAAGGTAAAGGAACAGGAAGGGAGGATTCACATGGCTTGTCTTTGGGATTGGCATGGAGTCTTCGGGATTACGTATGAGACCAAACTGACTGACCATAGGCAGAAGCAAGTGACAAGGATTTTGGGGTGACCATGACTGTGTCCAGGGGAGACTCCCAGTAAGAGTCAGGACTGGCCAGTGACAGTCCAGAGGCAGGGACTGGGGAGGCCAGGTGGTTTACATGCACCTCCTGCTGTTATACATTAGGAAGGACATTACAGGGGGTAAACTGATACTTGACTTGCGCTACTGAAATCTGCAGGGAATGACACACGAGGCTTAATGTGCTCAAAAACACCATTCATTCAAACAAAAATGCACTGCACCAAAAAAAAGCACATTAAATTGTTCAGGTGCTCCACATTAACTCCCATGTCATCTGTACATGCCTTCAGGCAGTTGCCTTGGTCATCCTGTCTTAGTCAGTCTACTGCTACCTATATAATAATGTACATTTACAAAAAGAAAAAAAATTGACAAAATAATGTTCAATTTAAGAATTAATTTCTGACCACCTACCTAAAGTCCTTGCAACTGTAACTCAATATGCAATTTTAACTTTTCCCTACACAGTAATATTATACTTCCTGTTTGAATCATTGCTGGGTTTCAGTGCAAAGAAGTGAAAAATCACCCAAAATGAGAGCCCCAACTACCATGTTCTAAAGTATTCCAGAATAGGGTGCAATTAACCTCTTCTGTGGATGCTGTTTGACTTTGCACACATAATTAAACATTTACTGCAACCTAGGTGAATCAAGTCCCAGAACCTTTTTCCAGGCAAATTCATCCAGAACTTGTGACTAGTTATAGAAGAATAAACAGAAGAATGCTTTTCAGAATTGTTACTGTTCTCTGAAAAAACTGCTCCAAGCTCTGTTTAGTATATTAATAAGTCTGAAAAACATTTGGGGCTACTTCTATATGGAAGGCTTTATAAATATAAGCTAGTTTTGCTGACTCTTATTCATTTGCAAATAGTTGTTCATTGAACTTAATCTCACATTTCTGCAGAATAATAGCCAAGAAGGAAATCAATTTGAAATGAAAGCTTTCCACTATTAGGCTTGCTTCAGAAGATAATATAACAAGTAGCAGTGACAAGCAGTATGAAGATGAGCTAAATATGTGTAAGTGGTATATGAAGGAACAAACCTTTGGTCTCATGTATAATGCTGAGCTGAGAATCAGAAAAATCTAGGTTCTAGGTATCTGCCTGAGACATCTTGCATTATATAATGCCTCTCATTTCACTATATGTAAAATGAGGGCATGGTCTATCTTATCTATTTAGATTGTACGGCATTATAGAATAAACTGTTTTTTAATGTATGCTTTAACAGATCAGAGGTTGGTTCTCACTTGGATCTTGTAGCATCAGTCTATTGAAAATAAATTATGTACCAATAACAGAAACTAAGTTTGAAGAAATTTTAGTCTGTCTGCCAAACTTTTCATCTGTGATTAAGATCCCAGCAGGGATAACTATGTTTGTATCAAAATCAAGCTGGATTCTCTTAATATGCTTATGACATCATAATAAGAATTACTGTATGCAGATACGCTACTTATAATAAAATCATCATTTCCTCTACCAGATTGGTAGCATTATTAACCGACACTTTTGATGATTAAATTATCTGTGCTCTACAACAAGAACATAATTTCCTGTTTTCAACAAAGAAAAAAAATCAAGATTTAGCAACAGATCTAGTGCATAACACATCTGGAGCAAGTGTGAGGAAACTGAGGTGATCGACAAACAAGTTTTACTCCTTTTTACTCTCTTCATAAATGGAACTCTCTTTTGTTTTCTCCCCTTCTGTGCTTGCTTGCCTCACTCTTACACATTTTTCTTACTAACCAACACCACAAAATGATCATCCAATCCACACTGGTAGGAAGCAATCCCTGATAGTAATAAAAAAGGGGAAAGTACTCATGGTCATTCTGTTACATCTGTTAGTATTCTGAATAGCATCAAACAATTAAAACAATACTAACAGAATATTAAAATACTGTCTGATGCTGCAGAACTTTTGACTTGTCTATACAATCATATGGGAGTTGTCAGAGTATGCTTTTCATTCAGACAAGCCCTAGAGTGTAATTCTGTGTAATTACTCATTGCCTTCATATACCTTTCAAAGTGAAGGTGTTTAGACATCTTCCTGTCTAATAGGTATTTGAATCCACCAGAGAAGAATGGGTGGCATTTGGGGCTCCAACTTCGTCAATATGCCTGTGATATGACTCCTGTTTTTCAAACCAAAAATGCATGGTCTCATTAATAGACACTGGTATCTGGATGAAAATGAACTGGCGGTGTGAATAAGGACTTTCAAAGATGATTTTATGTGGTTTATTTTGAAGAATAATTGCTGTTGGATTTTATTCTTTGTAAATAAAGGACTTGGCTCCTACAGTGATAAATACCATCTATTAGCATATTATTTATATAGCCTAAGGGATAAAATAGAGAGTAACTTTGTAACCACATAATCAAGCTCATATATCCATCTATATAAACTTGATTATTTTTTAGTTTTATTTCTACAGTGAAGGTATTTATTTTTTATTGAATCAGCTTTAGCTAAAAGCACCAAAAAGCCCCATGAAGTGCCCAATCTTTACAGATGCTGCAGAGCCAGGTTGGAGTAACATACACTGCTTTTTTCAATAAAATGTGTTGGGTTTTATTGTTAGTTTGTGTCTCTGCAAGCAGTCGCAATGTAATTATTGCTATTGGATGGTTTCATCTGGAGTAATGATAATCCTGACTCAATGTTAACTTCACTTTACAAATAACATACTGAAATTAGCAGTGGAGCTGGACCCAATGATCTCAAGAGATCCCTTCCAGGCCTAAACTTCTGTAAATCTGTGAAGTTTTGATATTAGTGGAGAAGTTTGGCTTCAGCTTCAATGGAGTCAGGATGCCATTTAGGGCCAGAAAATTTGCCAGTTAGCCCCTGATCCTAAAACTCACATGTAATTAGCTTTATTCATCTCACTAGCCATATTGCCTACTTTTACATTCAGGGTCAGAGTCTAAATATCAATATTTTGAGTTCTGTATTATTCAGAACAGCTGCATAAGACATCCATCACCTAGACAGAAGTATTGTTTGCAAGTATTCTAATCAACTATCATAGTCAGATTTCAATATCATAAATTCTCACCAAGAAGCTCTCAGATGGTGAAATCCTAGCTGCATTAATAGAAATCCAAGAGCACAATTGTCTTAGTTGAACTAAGAATCAGCAGGGAGATTCTATTAAGTCTGTCTGTCTGTCCACACATTAGATATCATTATTTGCGTAGCATCTCTCTGCTGATTCATATATATATATTCTACTACAATAAAAGGCTTAGTAGGCCTGTAACACTTTTGCCCAACTGTGCATGCACCAATTGGCTGCATGGGCCAGGTGGCCAGAGGTGGGGCCAGCTGAGTTAAAACAGGAATTCCTTCATCTCAGCAGCTCCCTCCACCCCACTTCCACACGGACCCGAAGTGTGTGTGTGTGTGGGGGGGAGGGAGGGTGCAGGGCTCCTGCTCCACCGACCTCCCTTCCCTGTCATTCTTGATGGACAATTTGCTAATATTGAGAGAAAGCGCAAGAGCTGAAGTATTTATTTTAAATATGAATAAGCTCTTTCTTACCTTACATTGCCCTTGCACAAGTTATCCTATTATGGTTTACTCTCAGCTCCTGTACCCCTTTGTTTGTTTGTCTTGAGGGGGATTTCAAGTATAATTCCCATTTTAATATACAGTAATATAAACAGTGCCAGGTGACTGGGTCATGAGTCATAGGTGCTGGCTGTGGTTTAAAGGCACAATGGAAGCAGGGGGTGCTGGACTGGTGGTAAAGGGCCGAGCTTCACACGGGCTCACTGAGGAGCTGGAGGTTGGGACAGTACAGGTACAGGCCTTACTCCACCTCCTACTACTTTGCAGTTCACAACTACTGGATCACAGCCGAACTGATGTGTTTACAGTTCTGTTCCACATACAGCTTCTGCTGAATTGTGAGATGGTTAACCTCAGACCTCCTACAGTAGTGGCATCTCCCATAGGGGCGGGCGACTAGGCCTGATGAGGGGAATCTGCTCCTGCAGCCCTGGATTATTTCATGTCTTCCTCTCTCCCTGACCTCTCCACTCTTCCCAGGGCACTGAAAGAGCTAGCTACACTTCTGGCAATCTGCTTTGTTTTATTTTTCTGTTGTTTACTCATTTCTTGTTTAACTTTTCCTTATCTCAATACTGTTACTTCCTTTCTTGCATTAATTAACGTTCAGTAAAATACTTCAGGATAAAAAAAAGTTGAAAAATTCATAAAATGAAGGGTTTTTTCCTAAGCTTCATTGTATTATTCATACAAAACTTATACTAATTTCTGTGGAAATCCCAGCTTATTATGGGAGAATTTTGCTATACCATCTAATTTTATCAGCACTTATAAAAATATATTTTTTAAAGTTCTGATTTATTGGCTGTGAAGCCAAATTTGTCCACATTTTTACTAAAATATTTTCCTATGTTCTTTTTGTAGCTCAATTTTTTTTAGATTATGTTTAGAATGATCTGGTGCATTCTTGGTTCAAGCTGTCACATACATAATATTCAGAAAAGCTAAAACTACTAAATCTTTTGCATTTTTTTTTTCAAATGGTATTCCTATTTTAGCACTCTTATCACTGGTATTGTACAATTAAATCAGGGAGAAATGCAGTATGCCTTATCTGTAACATGCCTTGTAAATAATGTATCTGTGACCTGTGAAGAGTTTTCCATCCCACATATTTCTATTTTAAATGCTGCATGAATATACAAGGTGTGTAGAAGTTATTCTAAGGTATTATTCCACCTACACCTTGTCAGTGTGGATTTTTGAAAAGTGATATTAAAAAAAATTCTGATCTAAATAAGGTGAAGAGGGTGGGAGTCATTATTACATTTGTAGTGATGGAATATGTGAGCTGTTCATCTTTCTCAGTTAAAGGAGAAAAAAGATAAAAAATTGTAACTTTTCAATCTGTAGCTTTGTCAAAGATTACACGAATTATTGTATTGCCAAGATGTCAGTGACTTATCTAAGGGTTCAGCTAATTTGTTGCAAATCATATTCAATTGTTTAACATATTCCTACTCAGGAATCTTTCTACATGTTTTTTCCCCCCCCTCTCAACATTGATTGAATAAATGAGCAGCTGCTATGATTTTGTCATATCCTTGTGACATAAATAAAAAACTGGACTATTCCCAGTGTGGGGGCTGAGCCAGGGCTGCACTTAGGGTGGACAGTACTGGCAGGCAGGGGCTACAGCCACCCCAAAATTCACCATAGCTCCCCTCCCAGCACTGCTGCCTGCCCTGCCCTCACCCACCCCAAGTGTAACCCTGGCCTAGTTCCTCCACTGGAAAGAGGCCAGCACAACCCCTGGTCTCAGCCCATAGTGTGACGCCTTCCCTAACCCAGTCCACAAATCCAGGGGGCATGTGTCCCCCATGCCTCTCTCAGGGGTACATGCAGTGGCAGAAGCCGTGGATGAGCCACCTGCAAGCCTGAACTGCATCCCCCTCCCTCCCCTGCTGGGAAATACCTGCATCTGCCCCAGTCCCACTCCCTCCCTCACCATGGGGACCTCAATCTGCACCCCACACACACCTTCCCTCCCATGTCCCTTCCCCACCACAGACTTACTGGCTGGATGCTGCTCTCCAAGGTTCTGGGTTCTATATTGGCAATTGGATCGGTATCGGCCAATATGCCTGGTTAATAATCGCCCATTGGTATCAGCCAAAAAAATCTTTATTGGTACACCCCTAGTTTCACTCATTTTTTACTACAGAGTATAATAGAGCAATTCTTCTGTTGCAAAGAACTCGAAGAGACCATAGTAGGTCAGAATGTGTTTAACACTAAGGCATGTGCTGGATTGTGCTAATTAGTATGCACCAGCAGTTTCCATATCACACATATTCAGTGCCCCACCTGTTTAAAAATGGCAGCAGTGGTGTTTTAACTAAAGCTCATTGAATGAGCTTTAGTTAAAGTTCCCCTCCCACCATTTTGAAGTTAAGGACATTGAATACATGTGACACTGTGGGTATTTTAATTAGAGCAGCTTTCAGAGCCACTCAAAGTACAGCCCTCCCCACCCCCCCCCAAGCACATGTAAGAGTACCCAACATGCCACCCTGCCCTATCTTCTGCCTGAATTCAGACTAATATAGCTATCAACCTTTCTCCACCCAAGAAATGTAACCATTACCAGGGCATCTAATTCTCTGGATGTTCTTCTGTTAAGGAAACTGAAGTAGTAATAGGTCACCTTGACAAAGCTGAGAAACACAGAAGTTAAATATGCAAGAGAGGCTCAAAAGAGGTTTTTCCATCCTTGCCCGCAATGTTCCCCCCAAGGAGTAGCAGTCCATGAGCATGCTGCTTCAGTTCATGAGCATGCTGCTTCAGTCCCACCTCCCCCTTTCAGCAAGGTCCGCCTGTAAGTGTCCCACAGTAGGTGTCCAGGTGGAAGCAGGTAGGGTTTGACCACTACCCTTCTCCATGCTAAATGGTGCTAAGAGCAGCATAGTGGAATGCTGTGGGGCAGTCACAGGCCAGACAAAATCAATTGATAAAACTGATGCTGTAGTCTAGCCATGGGCTGAACAAAAATCAATTGATAGAACTGCAAGGGAGGCACCAGGGCCAGTGTGGGACACTTATAGAAGGTAAGCTCCTCACATGGATCAGGCAGCAGCTCATCCCCAAGGTGAGGCAAGACAAAACAGGGATAGGGGATGGGGCTGGCACCACCTACACTTGGCTCCCAGGAATTGCAGAACCTAAAACTCTTAAACATTTTTCTAATCTGAGCTGTATTTCCAAGGAGAGTGTAATTGCGTTGTTTGCCATTGAAACATGGTGCAGAAAAGTAGAGCTTTTCTGGTTAGTCACCATATACAAATGCATATTTAAATATACATTAAGTAGGCTCCAAATTCATCTCCAGTGATACAAAGACCCAGGAGTTATAATGTTGTTTTGCTTTATGCACATTTAACATTAATTTTTATTTCCTTTAAGATCTGCAGGGAATGTGAGGAGTTGCAAGTATATAAATATACTTGGGTACAGATGGGAGCTGGGGCTGGCATGGGCTCTGGGGAACTGCTCTGTGGGCTCTGCCAGCTCCAAGGAACTGCTCCAGTCCCCAGACCTGACATCAAGTTCCTCCTCCCTCCCCAAGGTGATGCAGGGGTGCGGAGCAGTTGCCCAGAGCCAGCAGAGCCTGAGCCAGCTCCCAGCCCCAGCCCCCAGCCCCGCTTTGCCTTGCCTCAGGGAAGAGCCACTGCCTGCCCTGAATGAGGAGCTTACCTTCAGTAAGTGTCCCACACTGGCCCCGTTGCCTCTGCTGCAGTCCACACCCAGCTCCTCTCCAGGTGGGTGCGTGCCTTAAAAAGTTTGTGCACAGCATGATTTTTACTTGTGCATGGCCACGCATCTTAGGGGAACATTGGCTGCCCTTAGCTGTGCTATTGGTTGGTCCTATAACAGGTATCAGAAAAAAATGCCTTGCCAGTTGTATATTTCTTGGACCATCATGGCAATAGCATTCGAACTGTATTACTAAAATAGTAGTCATTCCTCAAGACTTGCCATTTGGTTTATTTGAACATGCAGCAAACCTACTTCTCTTGGGAAAACTAAGTCCTACTCTTAGACCTGACCCTAGGAGATGTGGGGCCTCTTTGAGAGCCAGGTGGCACAGGATGCCGAGCAAGATGAAGGCAGCAGCCCTGATGCTGAGGTTGCTGGTACAGCCTGCCCTGGGGGGCCACCTGTAACACAGGGCAGCCAAGGTAAGTGCCACAGGCCCTTGCAGCAGCCCCCCACCCATACACTGAGCCAAGCTGCAGAGCCTGGTGCTCAGCAGCTTTGCAGGGGCTCCAAGCCATGTTGCGCTATGGGGTGGGCACTAGGCAGCACCTCTGCCACAGTCCTCAAATGTCAAAGCACAGGGCCGGGAGCAGTTGCCCTGCTTCCCTGTACCCTATTCTCAACATAACAAATTACAAATGGGCATAAAAGAGAAAAAATGAACTGAATCAAATAGAAGTGTCATACCTTTACAAAAAGATACATGTAACTTACCTTACCACACTCCTGGCTTCAATGAAATGAGAGTAAATGTTGGAGAAAATGGACTGGTTTCAAAATTAATTAGTTTAAGGGCACAGGGCATGATGGAAATGGTATAGTACTTGACAGCAATATCATAATACAGATTCTAGTATAGTGCCCAAGGATAACAGGTAACTTTCATTAGATATGATTAATGAGAAACGTTTGCGTGCCTGATGGTTTCATCATGTAAAACAGAAAAGGTGAAATACAATTAAAGTCATATCAAAAGAAAATGAGGGAAAAAACCTAAGAAGTTCCACAATTACTAGTCCAAATGATGTGCGAGTTTACCCTCCTATCAAATTTGTATTCTGGTATTGAGCTCACTAATGCACTCTATACCAGTTTTGGGTGTTTAGCGTGATTTTTTAATTTATAGCTGTGATTGACTTCTGGAAAATCTAACAAGCATTGAGTTTCATTTATTAACATCTAAAGTTGCAATATCCATCATCAGTAGTTTTAATTAATGTTCCCCTTCAGTAATGATATACAACACTTAGGTGACCTTGACAAGAGAACATTCAATACTATTAAATAATAGACATTCAGAATATTATTTTGATTTCTGTCCCTGCTGATTTGTTCATTCCTTTGGCAAAACTTGTTCTGAATAATCCAACACTCTGTAAGTCCTGCGACAATTCTTTGAATTTTAATCCATTTTGCCTAAACCTTTATATTGAAGTTTGTTTTCTTTTGGGGCTTATGACTTTGGATTCCAAAGGTCATTTACTGATGAAGATGAACTATTTTTTGTGTGTGCTGTTTCTGCACTGGATTTTTTTCTCATCTTTCTATTTCTAATAATACATTGAAAAAAATCATATTAATAGTTGCTTTTATTAATAACAATACATATTTATAAAGTAACTTGCATTAGCATCACTCAAGGATATATCAGAGAAAATAATTCACTGAGCTCAATCAGAAGACATGAGAAAACAAAGGATCTTTAACGTGCCGTTAACATACATATGGAAAATATCCCAAATGAATCAAATAAAATGCAAGACAAAAGGTCATGAGGGCCCATATCAAGGAGAAAAATATGCTTACAGATAGAAATTTTAGGGGGAAAAAAACTTCAAACAGTGTAAGAAGTTCAGAGTATTGGGAGAAGAATAAGTGACAGGAACAGAATATTCTGTACTCAGGACTGGTGCAACTGGTTTAGCTCATGTTCTGATTCCTCATTCTTGGTAGCAATGAGACAATCAAGAGTCACAACAGGACTACATAATGTTGTAAAGGACTCCCTAGTGACATAAAAAGGCTGGATTTGAGGCATGCTGTCAGGTTTGCTGCTGGATTTTATGATCGGTAGATGTCAGCCATGGGGAAAAAATATGACATTATTAGAGATAAGGCCCATTAAAAAGAGAGAAGACATTTAAAATAGGTCAATAACTCCTCTAAGTCACATCAGATGTGGCCTTCCGCCACCTGGCCATAGAAAGCAATGTAGCAACACCCCCCCAATATTTGTCCCATTATGTTGCAAAGTTTTGTTTGTTTGTTTGTTTGTGTTTTTGTTTGTGTGGTAAATAATAAGAAAAAAAAATCAGCAGTATCAATGGATGCTTACAGAAAAAAAAATCTTCTTTAATATACAAGTAATGTTCTCTCACCTGTGAAAAAAAGGCAGCAACATCTTGATCAACAGTGAAGGTTATACAGTCATGTGCCAGGACGTTGCTGACACCAACAAAGTAGATAGCAACCCTCATCACCTCTGTCGCTCAAAAATATTAAATAATAGCTATCAAGTGTATTCTAATTTCAGCAGTGCTTGGTTTTGGGTTCCAGACAATTCTCAAGGTGTAATGTACTCTAAAAAAAAAAACCCCACCTTTTAAAAAGGACATTGAGCCAACTGTAAAATTGCTCTAAGCAGGGTGTGAGCCTGGCAAAGGCCACCAACCTCCACATGCCCAATTTAACCAGGTTTACAGAATGGCCCAATGACCCAAATTTACTTATACTCTTCAGTTTAAATTTGACTGAGGCAGGAGGGGTAGGACCATGCCACACAAATCAGACCTCCAGGACTCCAAGCAAAGGAAAAAGGGTGTTACTCTTTAAGGCAGGGTAAAGAGGAGGATTACTTCAACATGCTTTAGCAGGGAAAGGAAAGCTTGCTCCTTTCTAAATTCCTGTTTTAAACAGATTTCTCTCAACTTCATATACATCAAGTTTGTTTAGGTCACAATGGGTTCTTTTAGCTTCTTTGGTTACAGCTAGAAATACACCAGAGCAAGATGAACTGCTCATTGATCCCACTAGCCTGCAGTCTGCTGCTCATCAGTAATCTGATTTAACTGGTAACTGTTGATAAATTATAAGACAGGTGGAAAAGGTGAAGCACAATCATTTCAATGGCAATTAAGTATAAAACCTACTTTAGTGGCTTTGACAATCCATCTAAACATCTGTAGCTCCTAATTGCCTTAGAAAATCTGTTCAGGGGTCACACTCAAGAAAGTAATTTCTGAAGAGTTCTGATTTGTTGAAATCCTTGCCTTTACAGGAAAGGACAACTAGGCAGTAAGCTCTGAACAGGACATTCCTTTGCAGTTGATTAATTCCAGTAGGGAGGGACAACAGGGTATGCTGGTAAGTCTTCAGAGGCTATAAAAGCCTAGGTGCAGAGGGGAAAGGTTAACTAGTGGTTGCTTGACATAACATTGAGTTGGGTTAGGTTTGCTCAAAGGTAGAGGGACAGGTGTCACATTTTATCAATTTTTCTTCCATCTGTGTTAGTAGGAGTCACAAACAATTAGCAAGAGTTATAGAGAAGCTATGGAAGATTAGAGTGAGGTGATCTAGTTTCAAATTTACATGGAAGATACAGTTTGCTTTCATTTGGTGTTTAATTCCCCTTGCTGTCTTGAGCTAACTTTACTACCATATGCTTTTACAGTCTTCTGTAGATTACCAAAAACAAATCCATCTTTTTCCTTCCCTTTTTGTTTAAGAAGGCAGTTTCTAGTTTACTAAAACTTCTTGTATGGAGATTCATCATAACATATCTCTGGTTAAAAATAAAAATAAAAATATACATAGCCGGAGCCTACCTCTATTCTGAAGGTGCTATAACATACTTGTTCAAGCCATGTTGAAATCAGAAATGTGTAACCCTTTGAAGAGTGGATCACAGCTTTATAGATCTCAGTAATTTTGCTGCATAATCAAGAAGACTGGCTGCACCTAAACCTTCTATGGGGCTGAAAGTAGCTAAATATTGCTGAACCGCTTCTGATACTGATCTGTTATGCTATATGAAATATTTCACTGTAATTATGCAAAATGATTGTATGTGCACTTACTTTGTTAAATCCTTGTGACAGAAGCTATGAAGAACTATGTAAACCTGAATCCCAGGAATAATTTGATCTTGGAGGTTTATGTTCTTTGCTTTTTATTTTAACTGGAAAGCTTATGTGGAGAATCAAATTATGGCAAAACTAACTGTGATAGCAAAAAAGCTCTTGATTAAATGGAAATCACAACTACTGTCTTGTATTTAGAAATGAAATAAGCTATTTGATTAGGCGCATTTAGAAAGAATCTTGTGCTGATACTTTATGTGTATTACCTTATTTGGAAACCATTTCCAGATTTGCATGGTGGAGCTTAATCTAATATGAAGTCTATAATAGTTTTGCCATAACTATTAGATCAGTTTGAAAATAAGAAACACAAGTCTATTCCAAAAGACTGGAGAGGCTACATCTGGTATTTTCACACTTCCTAGATTTCTGTTAGAGTTGATCAGTATTGTTGTTAGGTGCTACAGCCCATGAAAACACAAAGTTATCTTCTCACTTAGCATTAGGCAGAAATGGGCTGTCTTTTAAGAAATTCACTTCCTTCTTATGCTGTACATGATCCTGTTCACCTTATGTTGAGGAAGATGACATGTAGGTAACAACACTGGGAGGAACAAAATATGCTTGGGGCTTGGAGCGTTCAATTTGAGAGAGAGATTGCCTGCCTTGAAAGAAGGAGGAGGTTAATCTGCCATGCTGTTTGCATCTGTCCATGTAAAGACACTTTCATAGATCACTCTTGGATATTAAAGAGAAAGGTATTGACCCCAATTTGAGTGCCTCAGTTTTGTGTTCTGCTTAGAAATGAGGGCCAAAATCAGAACTAGAATAGAACTATTGCCTCATTTCATCAAGATAACTTTGTGCTGTTTAAATATGTAGCTGCAGCTAAGTATTTAGTAATTATAAAGTACACTGTATATATAGTCATAGTTTTAATGGGAACAAGTCAAGGGAATGAGTTACATAAAAACAGCCTGTTCAGGCAACTATCCACAGTCCTAGGTCACCAAAAGCACTAATGGGTATGCCTTGTGCTGGAGTGAAGATCAAGAAATTAAAATTTAGTGAAATAGTATAGTCAGCTGGTCTATCTCTAACATAATCAAGCCCTGTCCTGAGGTGAGAGCACCACAAAAGTTTCAGAGAACTAAAGCAGGCCATATGGGAAATTGTATACAATTATAGTAATGAGACAATAGAGGAAATGGGGCCATTTGCAGCTACCCAGACAAAGGTGCTTTTTATATTAAAAAAGAAAGCTAAGTCCATTGATATTTGGCTACAGAACAAAATCAAAGGCAAAATGAGATGCATTTTAATTAAATATTTGTGTCCAGTAAGAATATGGAGCATTTACAGTTTCCAAGATTCACCTGATTATTTGTTGCCATAGGCTAAGTTCTTGAATCAGCAGTGCACTATCAGAGCCTATGATGATTCCTTTAAAATAATTCTTGCCTTGCCTGTGTGCCTACCAGCTCAATAAATGTCCAATCTCTGCACTTCAAAAGCAAAATAGAATCTACAAATAATCAGGAAACTAATCCCAGCAGTGAAAAATAATGTAGAAAATCAGTAATACGAGAATATAACCGATCGGAACACTCTGAGGAAAGTGTTCTGATGTCTCACTTTCTTAAGACCCCAGTGAAAAATAATAATTTACAAGTTATTTGCCAGTTATGATATCTGAAAGCTACCTACAGCACTATCATCTTTACAATCATTTGAAATTTTGCACCCAAGTCCCATAAGCACTTTTGACTGAGGAAAAGTGAATACCTTAATCTTCTGACTATTTATTTTAGTTATGGTTTCCTTAATTTACTTCTGGTTAGATCATGAACACTTTTATTTAGTTAGCTTGCAAAAAAAATAGAAAGGTAATTGATTTAGCTATTGATTTAACAACTTCTGAAAAATAGCTTGTAATAACATGCTGTCTTAAACTAGTGATATCATTGTTAATACTTACTAACCTGGAGCTATCTAAATGTATGGACAAGAAGGTCACTTGGACTGCCATGTCAAAACATGAAACTAAAAATCCTCCTTTATTTTTTAATCAATAACTTTTCTACTACCTTTTCCATTTTTGTGTGCACTATCTAATATAATTTACTGAGAGCATGTACTCACCAAAATTTGATAGTAAATTGTTTAACCCTTTAAGTATCATAAGCTCTTATTGACACTTTAGAAGCAAGGCTATGGTACTACATGTTCATGTTTGGAACCACAGTACAGGGTATATTAAATTTCATTAGAGCAGCATGTTTCTTGGAAGTGTGATTAGCAGTAGGAATGTAAGGAGGAGGATTGCTGAGTTCTATTCTAGTTTTGGCACTGGCCCACTTGTTGGTTGCAAGAACTCACCTGTTCTATGCTTCTGTTAAATCTTGCATGAAGTAGGTATAATAATACCTAAATCACAAAGTTGTTGTGAGGCCAAGTAGAGCATAAAGAATTTCAAGATTGTTCCAAAAAAACTGAAGATATAAGTACACATTATCGTTATTATTATTATTTCTATGGGAGGCTTAACATCAGCAGAAAAGGTCAATCATTTATACAGCTGCATGACAAAATACTTTGAAGTCATTTGTGAAAACTCAATTAGGTATGATCAATGTAAATGAAATATACAAAGTAGAACACTTAGAAACCATTAAAGACATATACTTGAAGGAAAAGATGCAGCAAATTTTATTAAGGTATCTACTAGAACAGTATTTGAAAAGGACTCGAACAAGAATATTCAGAGTATAAACAGCTTTAGGAAGTTTTGATTAACTGTTAGGCCTGTGTGTGTTTACATTATTCAAAAATAGATTACTTTAATCATTATTTTAGATTCAACCCTTATGTCAAAACTTTGTTCAGCTAATTCCTAAAAGATCCATCATACCCTTTACAGCCGTAATTTTAATAGCTTAACAAAGGAAGAAATAACAGTGCAGAAATAAGTTCAGCATCTATTTAGAAGGAACTTGTGACAGTTTAGAGAAAAGGCAAAGGAGGGAGATAATTTACTTTTGCTTGCAGTGATTGCTATAAAGACACACTGTTCCTGATGGATAGTGAGGATTTTAAGCTGCCAGCAAGGTTTCTTGGCCAAATGCAGAGCAACTGTGTATGGCTTTTCCAGATCTTGTAGAGTTTAAAAATCTGTATGGAACTTTGAGGTGAGAACTACAACGGGGTTGAACTGCTATTCAGCTTGATAAATTTCTGAGTGGAGTATATTGAATGTTTAGTCTAGTCTTTCTGTATATTATAGTGGCAAGTGCCAGTACAATTTACCTACGTATTTGCTAGTTTCTCACCTCTGCACAGACTGAGGTTTTGAAACACTTTTGGTGTAACAAGTATGAAATAAGGTATAGGCATCCAAAGCTAATTTTCCCTAGTTATGTTTAGGGAACCGTCTCCTTTCTTTAAGGTCAGTTGGGCCTTCCCAGGATTCAATTTTGTTATCAATGACAAATTGTAGACACAACACTAACAATAATCTGGGAACCTTTCCATCAATCATTTAAAACTATTATGCAAGAGTCTGATTCTACCAAAAACAAAGTGAATGCTCTTTTCTTCTGTTTGACTGTCAGTTGAGTGAGCAGATCTGTAACCTTCCATTTCACTTGAAATCCTGATCTACCAACCTAAGCCTTTAGTATTTATCTACTACATTTAGGCGATGTTCCTTCATTCAGCAGTTTGGGACACTAAGCCTAAGACAGATAGTATATAACTACCAGAATCTCTTCTTTTAAATTATTAGGGCTAATAAAATGTTTTGGAGTAATCATTTTGATAAATTTCAGCATATCCATCACTATCAGGACTGCTCATTACATGTGCCTTTAAGTGACCCATATATACATCCATTAGAAAAAAAATCTTGGTATTGCCACCATGCACACAAAGATTGATAATACCTTTTAGAATGCTATTTATTATAGTGTGACAGCATAAAAGGGTTGAGCTCACAATATAACTTCAAGTCAAACCTTTTGATATGATAGCAGGAAAAATTAGGTCTTCTAGCTTCAGATAAGCATATAATTCTACAGCAATTAAAATCAGCACCATGGAAAATGTAATCATGTTAGAATGAAAAAAAATCTTCAAAATCATCCAACTGTACAGTAAGTATCCTGGAAATACAAAAAGAATGAGCATGTGAGAATGTAATACATCTTGTACACTTATATATTTTCACTACAATATTCTACTTTTGAAATTTTGGCTTAAGTGACTCAATTCTTTCCCAATTCTCCTTCTGCTTTTCCAATTATTCCTTCAACAGCATGTTGTTTGATGGGCGCTTCTTGCCATCTGTCCAGTTTTCTGTATGATTCCACGGGGCTCTGTCTTTGTTCTCCCATGTCTTTCTCTTCCATACCTTCTCTGGATGCATCTGTTTCACTCCATCAGAACAAAAATCATGGCATACCTAACACCTAGGCTGACCAGTCACATACTCTAGCTTAACATGGCTAAAATAGAAATCTTAAATCACCAACCTATGCCCAATACCTCCTTTTCCAATACTGCAGGCAACATGGCCATGCAGCTATAACCAAAGTGTCATCTTTTGATTTGGACATCTTATAGTCCTCATAACCAAACTCTCTCTAGGTCTTTTAGATACTTTCTGCATAATGTCTCCAAGATGCAACCTTTTCTACCTAGCTGTACTCTTTTCCAGGCTATGTTTCCATGTTGTGAGACATCTGTCTCTCTGGCCTTGATAAATCTTGATCCACTCACATTGTGACAAGCTACAGTTTGTTGTAACATTTCTGATTTAAAGGTGTTCATGTTGTAATAATGTTGTATACCTCAGTTTGAGAATGGTCAATAGGGTACTCACCAGGAGTCAGAGCTGCCCATGCACTAAGTATCCAAGAACAGAGAACTAAATAACCTTGTTGACACTTCAAGTGAGCTTGGCAAACACCCCTTTAACACCCCATTTCCCTACAGGCAAAGCACTGGCAAGATAAATAGAACAAAGGAGAACAGTCTGAAAAGGGAGGTGTTGACCTGAGAAGTGGGGAAGTAGAACTAGCTGAACTGGTTTGGCAACAGCAGGGAAGCGTAGTATTTTGTAGAGGGCAAGGATATTTGTTGCTGTATTAGGGTTGTCCAATAAATTCCTTTGTTGAAAAAATGCTGCTTGCTTTACTGCTTGGGACTTTGAGGGGCAATCTTTTTCCTTCTGAACTGGGGAGCCATAGGAATTGAACTGGAAGAACCATAGTAGCAGACAGACCCAAAAGGCTATGCCTAGGAATCCAAGATGCCAGGATCTCACCCAACTCTAAAAAGCTACCTTCAGAGAGACTATACAAGGCTGGAAGTATGAAACAAAAACAAAAGAGGGATAGATGCCCATCCAAAATTATTTTCAAAGGTTCTTTGTTATCATGTCAGTCCCATCCCTTTCTGTGCATACTTCTATGGAGTGCTCTTTTTTTTTTTCCTTTTATTTGCATCAAGCAACTAACCCATGACTAACCCAGCAACTAACCTGGTCTGAATTGTGGGTCCAGCTTGTGGCACAGCAGCTCATTTAATGCTGGAAATTCCTCCCCCACACATGTCTCACTGCTGGTTGGTGGAGGGGCTCAGTCTGCCTTGCCATTTGCTCCTGATGGTCACAGTTTAAATATGCTATAGTTTTTACCTCCCACCACTTGTTGCTAACCACATGGGAGGCAAAATCTGTGGCATGTTTAAAATTGTGGGTTTTGCCTCTCAGCTTTCAGGAGTGAGCAGCAAGCAGCAGAGCTACCAGTTGGCAGCAGGAGGGTGCAAGGTGAAGTCCAAGATTAATGGTAGCTGCTGTGCCATGAGCTTGGCCCACAATTTAAACCAGGCCTCCCCCATGACTGATTCCTAGCTGCTATTATTACTAGTACTAACAGTCAATAGATTCTTGGAGAAAGAAAGCCACAAATATAGTTTCATAGTTTCATAGTAGCTAGAGTCGGAAGGGACCTAGGTAGATCATCTAGTCCGACCCCCTGCCTTGGCAGGAAAGAGCA
>NW_017728914.1:16284300-16288056 GCF_001723895.1 Crocodylus porosus
CTGCAGAGAAAGAAAATACCTATCAATTTCCTCCTCTGCCTCACGGATTCCCCTCAGCCTGCTAACCTTCTCCAGGAGCCCCCGCACCCGTTCCTCCAGGGTCCTAAGGCGGATACCTACAGGACAGGTGCAGGAGTCCCCAGTCCCTGCCCCCCCAGACCTTGCCAGGCAGTTCCCGCAGGCCAGGGGGTTGTTATTGCCCAGGTAGCAAATGGTGCGGGGAGGATTGCATGGAAAAAAACCCCAAACCTACTGATGCTCCTTGAATGAAAAGCAAACTTGAACCTAGTTTGATTATCTATATTTTTGGTCCATTAGATTTTAAAGAAATCAAAAGTTACCATATGACATGATTTGTTTGGAAAAGCCCTAATACCTATTCTAAATGTAAATGTTGTAGATGAGACTGTAAGTCCCAAAATAAATGTAAACTAAATTATAATGATTATTGTGCATTAAAGTTAATAGCTTCTTTTTACCTTTGGACTATTCCTACTTACCACAGTTTGTTTTGCTTGGGATATATATAACACCATATAGATAATGAGGTAAGTGAAATCCTGGCTCCATTGAAATAAGTAGCAAAATTCTCACTGATACTACAAATATTTGGCACAACATGCTTATTCACAGATCTAATCAAAACTTTATCTTTATTTGGCACACCCCTAATACAATCATAGACAAATCAGGGTTGGAAGGGACCTCAGGAGGTCATCTACTCCAACCCCCTGCTCAAAGTAGGACATTCCCCAAATAGATCATTCCAGCTAAAGCTTTATCTAGCCAGGTTTTGAAAACCTCCAAAAATGGAGCTTCCACCACCTCTCTTGGTAACCTGTTCCAGTGTTTAACTACCCTCCTAGTGAGAAACGTATACGACTTGCTACAACTTGGGACCATTGCTCCTTGTTTTGTCATCTGCCACCACTGAGAACAGTCTGGCTTCATCCACTTTTGAACCCTCCTTCAGGTAGTTGAAGAGTGCTATTAAGTCTCCTCTCAGTCTCCTCTTCTTCAGACTAAATAATCCCAGCTCCCTCAGTTTTTCCTCATAAGCCATGTTTCCCAGCCCCCCTCATAATTTTTGTTGCCCTTCACTGGACTTTCTCCAATTTGTCCACATCTTTTCTACAGTTGGGAGCTCAGAACTGAACCCAATACTCCAGATGTGGCCTCACCAATGCTGAATAGAGGGAAATAATCATTTCCCTGGACCTACTGGCAACAGTCCTACCAATGCAGCCCAGTATGCTGTTAGCCTTCTTAGTAACAAGGGAACACTGTTGGCTCATATTCAGCTTATTTTCCACTTCAGCCCCCAGGTCTCTTTCTGCAGAGCTGCTGCCCAGCCAGTCAGCCCCCAGCCTGTACCGGTGCATGGGATTCTTCCATCCTAACTGCAGGACTTTGCACTTGTCCTTGTTAAAACTCATGAGACTCCTTTTGGCCTCCAATTTGTCATGTCACTCCACATCTTATCCCTGCCCTCCAGCAAATCTACTGTCCCCTCCAGCTTGGTGTCATCTGTAAACTTGCTGAGGGTGCACTCTATGCCATCTTCCAGGTTACTGATGAAGACATTGTACAAAACTGGTCCCAGGACCAACCCCTGGAGCACTCCACTTGATACTTGCTGCCAACTAGACATCAAGCCATTGGTTACTACTCTCTGAGCTCAATGCTCCAGCCAGTTTTATATCCTTACAGTACCTTCATCCAGCCCAAACTTCCCTAGCTTGCCTACTAGAATGTTGTGGGAGACAGTGTCAAAAGCCTTGCTACAATCAAGGTACACCACATCCACCAGTCTCCCTGCTTCCACAGAGCCAGTCACCTCATCATAGAAGACAATCAGGTTGGTCAGGCATGACTTACCCCTGGTGAATCCATGCTGTCTGTACCTAATAACCTTTTTCTCCTGCAAGTGCTTAGAGATGGATTCCTTGAGGCTCTTCTCTATGATTTTTCCAGGGACTGAGATGAGGCTGACCAGTCTACATTTCCCTGAATCCTTCTTCCCTTTCTTAAATATGGACACTATGTTTTCCCTTTTGAAAGTCATCCAGGACCTCTTCTGATCATCATGATGACCTATGGCTCTGTAGCCACATCAGCCAACTCCCTTAGCACCCTTGGGTGCATCCCATCCAGCTCTATGGACTTGTACATGTCCAGCTTTTCTAAGTAGTCCCTAACCTGTTCTTTCAGCATGGAAGGCTGCTCACCTTCTCCCCATCTGTGCCACCCACTGCAGTAGCCTGGTACCTGACTTTGCCTGTGAAGACTCAGGCAAAAAAAGCCATTTAGCGCTTCAGCCTTTTCTGCATCCTCTGTCACAAGGTTGCCACCCCCATACAGTGAGAGACCCACACTTTCCCTGATCTTCCTCTTGCTACTGATATACTTGTAGAAACCCTTCATGTTACCTTTCACAACTCCAATTGCTCTTTGAACTTCCTGACTTCATCTCTGCATGCCCGAGCAATGCTTTTATATTCTTCCCTAGTTATTTGTCCAAGATTCCACTTCTTATAAGCTTCCTTTTTGTGATTTAGTTTACTGAGGAGTTCCCTGCTAAGTGAACCCTGTCTTCTTGCCCATTGGGATGACTTGTTTCTGTGCTTTCAGTAAAGCTTCTTTGAAGAACAGCTAGCTGTCTTGGACACTTCTGCCCCCTCAGTCTGGCGTCCCAAGGGATCCTGCCCATGAGTTCCCTTAATGAGTTGAAGTCTGCTTTTCTCAAGTCCAGGGTCCTTATTCCTATGCTCTCCATCCTTCCTTTTCTCAGGATCCTGAATTCTATCATCTTGTGGTCACTGCCGCCCAAGTTGCTACCCACTATTACATTCCCCACCAAGTCTTCCCTGTTTGTTGGCAGCAGGTCAAGAAGACTATGGCCCCTAGTTGGACACTCCAGCACTTACACCAGGAAATTGACCCCAATTCTCTCCAGAAACTTTCTGGATTGTCTGCACACTGTTGCACTGCCCTTCCGGAAGATGTCAGGGTGATTGGAGTCCTCCATAAGAACCAGGAAACTTCTGCTAGCTGTTTTGAAGAAAGCCTCATCCACCACTTCCTTCTGGTTGAGTGGTCTATCGTAGACCCCCACCATAGCATCATCTTCATTGCTCTCTCCTCCGACCGTAGCCCAGAGACTCTCAACAGGCCTATTTCCAGCTTCATTCTGGAACTCTGAGCAATCATACAGCTCTTTTACATAAAGTGCAACTCTTCTTCCTCTTCTCCCCTGCCTGTCCTTCCTGAACATTTTGTACCCATCCATGACAGTGCTTCAGTCATGTGAGCTATTTCACCAAGTCTCTGTTATTCCAGTCATGTCATAGTTCTGTGATAGTGGAAAGATTTCCAATTCTTCCTGCTTGTTTCCCAGGTTCCATGCATTTGTGTACATGCACTTGAGGTAACTAGTTGATTGCCCTGATATCTCAGGAAGAATGACAGTGCCCCCCCCCCCATTGCCCCCTCCTGCTTGCTTTTTCTCCAGGTCTCTCACTTTCCCACTTAGCTCAGGGCTCTAGTTTCTATCCTGCAGTGAACTGTTACCAGATTTGCCTGCTACTTTGGGGTGTGCTCATTTTTTAGGGCTAGGGTCTTGGTAATTCTATCAATGTGCTGCTTGTGTTACTTGTGTTTCTATTATGGATCTGTATCTCTCCCTTCTGCAAGCCCTCACCCCCAATGGAGCTATCTTGCAGGACTCAGTTCAGTGGGGCTGGGTTCCTCCAGTCC
>NW_017728914.1:16290526-16322557 GCF_001723895.1 Crocodylus porosus
TTTAGGTGTGTCTCTCACTGCATCTTAATCAGTTTCTGTTTAGGTGTGTGTGGGGGAAGCGATTCTTTGTGAGTCAGACAGTCTGTGTCCTGTGTCAGGGTTCCCCAGAAACATGGAGCTGACAGGTAACAGAACCTAGTTTAAAACCCTCCTTACTAGGTTAGTGAGCCTACCTGCAAATATTCTCTTACCTCTCTTCATCAGGTGGATCCCATCTTTTCCTAGCAATCCTTTTTCTTGGAAGAACATCCCATGGTTGAAGAAGCCAAACTCCTGCTCGCAACACCACCTGCACACCCAGCTGTTGATCTGCAGGATGCACTGGTTGCTGCCTGGGTCCTTTCCCTTGATGGGCAGGATCAATGAGAACACAACCTGAGTCCAGAAACCATCACCCTTGCACCCAGAGCTTTGTAGTAAGTTTTTATATACTTAGGATCTCCCCTGGCAGTATCATTGGTGTCCACATGGATGAGCAACATGGGGTAGTAAGTTAGAACGCCAGATGAGCCTCAGTAGTCCCTCCATGACATCTCAGATCCAGGTTTCAGGCAAGCAGCAGACCTCCCTAGGAAACAAGTCAGGTCAGCAGATGGCTCCCTCCCACAGAAGGGAGTCTCCAACCAACACCACCCATCACTTCTTGGTGGCAGTAGTATCTTCTGTTGCTAGGGCTGCATAAATGTTATCCAGATAAATGACTGCAGGTGAAGCTGAAGATCTCTGCTTGCTGTCAGAAGTCACAAACCTCCAGCTTCCACCCTCTTGGATGGCCATATCCTCTCTCTTCTCTAGCACCGCATCTGACATTTTTTTCCACAGTCCTAGAGGTCTCCTCCAGCATCAAATCGATGAATGCCTCATTGTAGAGGATACTTCAGAGCCCTTCCACCTCCTCCTGTAGGTTTTGCATGTTCCTGGAGGCACCACTCACACTGCAGGCACTCCCCAATCCTGCTGTCACTGGAAGAAACCTACAAGCTGCAAAGTTCATGATTATCCATCAAAAATAGCTGCAACTGCCCTCTCCACTTTGGTCTAAGACTATTTCTTTATTTCATCAGTATTATTGAGAAATCAAAGGAACAAATACTATTGCTTTAATACCCAAGTCACTAGTCTTTCTTTCTTCTATGGCATTCTGTGATTGACAGTTATACTATATACACTGTATAGTAGGTCTATTTAAAGACTAGTCCTGATTACAAAAGTGACTTGGCTATTCCTTTTAACTCATCTCACACGATATGATCTTTCATTAGAATGCTTTTTGTGAAACATTAATTTAATTAATGAAAGTGGTGGCATTGAAAAATATAATCAAGCATAAAATTACTCTGGATTTTCAAAGGACTAGTATTGAGTCAAAGAAAAATAGCACCTAGGCAATGTACATGCTTCATAACTTGTCATGCAAGAAATGATGATCACATTAAGTCGGATTATATGAATAATTTATGATGCCTAGGCACAGTATTTGGGATTTTTAAAGCCAGTGGGAGATCAGTATGTAATTAACAATGTTGTTATTTATAGACATTAAACTACAAAAACCTATATTAAAGTATCATTAAAATTTTGTTTTAAACTAACAAATGCAACTAAATTCAATATTAGAATTGAAACCTAGCCCATGCTTTGCCCTCCCTTGAAGCAGCTTTTTGCAGTTTGTTTTTTTTTAATTTTCCAGTGTTTAACAACACCTGCAGGAAAGGTCAAAGATAATACCTTAGGTTTAATTATGAGTTCTTGCTGATGGCGATTTAAACACACAGAAGCATCACAGGTTTTTTATTTCTAGGATATTTTTGGTTTTTCTCTTTTGAACTGTAATTTCCTCTTCCATAGGAAAAGAGTGGTGACTGGGGTAAAGGGGTGGGGCTACTCTTGCAGCCAAATATAGTTAAGCAGCCCTCCAGCCAAAATAATTGCCCACCCTTGAGTTCAGTAGTCTGTTGCTGAAGAAACAGTTTGAGGTAAGTGAACTCTCTCTAACCCAGGACAGCCATGAAGATATTTTATATTCACACATTCTTAACTTGATCATGTTATCTTGACCAAAACATAATTTATAATGATAATACATGGAGCTGTAAGGATAATGTATAGATATAATCTATATACTCAGGTAGAAGACAGGGTTTTTCCCCCACAATTAGCATGGGGGAAAAAGCTCCATGTCTTCATAGATTTCATAGACATTAGGTCTGGAAGGGACCTCAGAAGATCATCTAGTTCAGCCTCCCACCCAAAGGGCAGGAAGATAGCTGGGGTCATAGGATCCCAGCAAGATAAACATCCAATTTACTCTTGAAGGTGTTCAATGTAGGTGCTTGAACAACCTCCAATGGCAGGCTGTTCCAGACCTTGGGGACTCGGACAATAAAGAAATTATTCTTTATGTCCAGCCTGAAATGGTTTTGCAGTGGTTTATAACCATTCAACCTCGTCATCCCTTGGGGCACTCTGGTGAACAAGTGTTCCCCCAGATACTGATGGACACCCCGATAAACTTATAGGTGGCCATCAGATCACCCCTGAACCTCCATTTTTTCAAGCGAAAGAGCCTCATAGATTTCAGCCTGTCATCATACAATCTATTTTCCTGACCTCTGATCATGCACATGGCTCTTCTCTGGACTCTCTCAAGCTTCTTCACATCCTTTTTGAATTGTGGGGCCCAAAACTGGATGCAGTACTCCAGCTGCAGCCTCATGAAGGCTGAATACAAGGGAAGAATGATGTCCCGGGATTTGCTTGAGAAGCATCTATGGATTCAAGACAGCGTTTCAGTTGCTTTACTAGCCACAGCATTGCATTGCAAGGCCCATATCCATCTTGTCATCAATGATGATCCCCAAGTCTCTTTCTTCCATATTACTAGCCAGCCTAGCAGTGCTGAACCTATAAGGATGCTGCAGGTTTTTCCTCCCAAGGTGGAGAACCTTCCATTTTTTAGTGTTAAACACCATGAGGTTCTCATTCTTCCATTTGCTGAGCCTGTCTAGACCAGCCTGGACTGCCCTCCTGTCTTCAGGTGTGGACGATAGGCCCCAAAGTTTGGCGTCATCGGTGAGCTTGGCCAGTCCACTTCTGACGCCAATGTCCACATCATTAATGAAGATGTTGAATGATATGGGTCCAAGGACAGAGCCTTGGGGGACCCCACTGCTCACAGGGCACCATGATGGCTGACTTCCATCAATTGCCACCCTCTGGGTCCAACCACAGAGCCGATTTCCCAGCCAGCAGATTGTGGTGGACCCAAGGCCGCAATTGGCCAGTTTTGCCAAGAGGTGATTGTGGGATACCAGATCAAAGTCTTTTTTGAAGTCAAGATGTATGACATCAATCTCTTCCCCCTTTTCCAGGTGAAAGGTCATCTGGTTGTAAAAGGAAATGAGACCGGTCAAGCAAGACCTACCTGTAACAAACCCATTCTGGCTATCCCTCAAGATGTTGGCGTCAGCCAGTCCATTAAGGATGGCCTCTTTAACAAACTTTTCTAAGATCTTCCCCAGGATAGAAGTCAGGCTGATGGACCTATAGTTAGCTGGATCCACTTTCCTCCCTTTCTTGAAGATAGGCACCACATTGGCCTTCTTTCAGTCTTCAGGTACTACACCAGAGCACCAGGAGTTCTCAAAGATCTGTGCCAGAGGCTGGGCTATGATGCTAGCCAGCTCCTTGAGTACCCTGGAGTGTAGATTGTCAGGTCCGGCTGACTTGAAGGTATCCAGCCTCTCCCAGGTGTTCCATCATGAGGTCAGCATTGATGGGGTGTAGGGGATCTCCCTCACCCAGACCTCCCTGTCTCATAGTGGGCGTGGGCGTCCCATGGGACTGATGAAAGACTGATGCAAAGTACCTATTTAATAGGTGGGCTTTCTCCTGGGCATCAGTTGTCACATCTGGTTCAGCAGGGGTCCAATGTTGCCCTTGCTTTTCCTCCAGCTCCCCACATAGCTGAAAAAGGACTTTTTGTTGTCCTTGATGCTTGAAGCTAGTTGGAGTTCAGTTGCAGCCTTGGCTTTCCTGGTTTGCTCCTTGCAGGACTGGACCAGTGCAGAATATTCCTCCTTGAAGGTAAATCCCATCCTTTGTAGGCCTTTCTTTTTTAGCTTCAGGAGGTCTGCTAGATCCCTGGAGAGCAGCTGCTGTGCCCTCTTGCTGCCTTTCCTCTGAAATGGAATAGAATTAGCTTGTGTGTTGAGGATCACTCCCTTGAGGAGCAAGCATCCTTCCTGGATTCCCCTCCCCCTGGGGTTTTGGTCCCTTAGGGCCTCACTGACAAGCCTCCTGAGCTTGTCAAAGTTGGCTTTCCTGAAGTCAAGGACTTCCGTGTTGCTGATTGACTTGCCAGCTTTATGGCGGATGATGAAAGTGATCAGCTCATGGTCGCTGTCACCGAGCTTCCCATCGATCACTAGGTTGCTGATTAGGTCATCCCCAGTAGCCAGTACCAAGTCAAGCAGCACTTTACCTCTTGTTGGCAGGTAGACTTCTTGAGTCAGGTAGAGGTGATCCACGCATGATAGGAAGCTTTGTGACCACTCAGATTTTGCTGAGTGATCCTCCCACGAGATGTCTGGGTAATTGAAGTCACCCATGACAACCATGGTCCTGGAGCATGTGGCCTTAGCCAGTTCCCAGGCAAACTCCTTGTCAAGCTCTTGACTTTGGGTGGGAGGTCTGTAGTACACTCCCACCGTTGTGTTCCCTGTGCCATGTTCCCCATGGATTTTAATCCAGAGGGTCTCCAGTTGTCTACTCTGGTCTCCAACATCAGCTTGCAGGGATGCGTAGCTTTCCCTAAGATAGAGAGCTACACCCCCACCCCTTTTATCTACTCATTCTCTCCTGTACAAGGTATTGCCATCTATACCCATGGTCCAGTCATGGGTGGAGTCCCACCAGGTCTCTGTTATCATATGACATCGTAATTATTTGCAGTAAGCAGGAGGATAAGTTCCTTCTGGTTACTCCCCAAGCTCCTGGCATTTGTGTACAGGCAGGCAAATGTCCCCTCAGGAGCTTTTGCCTTGCCCACAGATTGTACCAGGTCTGGGGCAGGGGTGGTCTTACATTACTATACAAGGAAACTTTATTAAATACATTGTGTATCATTAAACTTCTGCAAAAAGCAGTATGGACTTGGTAATGGAAATCAACTATGAAATTAACTAAATGAAACCAACACTGAACATGACTATAAAACACATGGACCATACTAGGCAAACATAGTGATAGGAACCTGGCACAAGAACATACTAATGCAGCCATTTGAATAAGATACATGGTAGCTCAGTTCCTGTCAGTGTCAGCTCTTTCAAGTCAGAGTTAACCACTACACTGAATACATTCTGACTTCCTCTTCATTCCCACAGCTGACCTGTGCCATTCTTTCCCATTTCCAATGATTCCCCTTTCTTCACCAGCCTTAAATGTCAGGGAAATGATACAAAATGGGGCCCCAACAATTCACCCAGAATCCCTCTATCACTTCTTGTCTCAGACTGTCACATGTGACTAGTGTGGCCCTGCCCTCCATTAAGTGAGATGAGATTGCCCTTTTGCTTAATCTGCATATACATTTTTGAAGGATCTCAGGATTCATGAAAAGAACACCCGTGTTCCAGTCATGAGTGGGGAGCTAATTATCACATCCTTTGTGGCAGGTATTTGGAGTACACACAGATACTAAGCAGTGCTGAGCTGTGAGGTCACTATGGTTTGAAACACTGTTGACTGCACTGGGGCTGAGCCCAATGAATTGTATGCTAAATCGTGAGCCATTAGGTTTTGGACTAATATCATACATGGATCAAGTATAATGGGTTCTTAGCCTGGCAGGGGAAATACCATGCATCTGTGTCCATGACAGCAGCTCTCCTGAATCTTACCTCAGGAGAGCTGCTCTCCTGGTGTGGCTCAGTACCTGCTGAGGTGTAGCAGCTTTAAGTCCGGTTTATGGAAATTGGAGTCTCTTCCCTTGCTTGCCCTGAGGGCCTTATGGTTAAGGGCAAGTAAAACTTGGGGCCATCTGAATCCCAAGCCTCCAGGCTTGGGCCTGCAAGGACGATGCCCACCAAAGGTTTTGGAAACATCTGAAATTCCAGGTGTGGGTGGAGGATGTTTGCCAGTAGTAGGGTCAGGTGTGGGCACAATGTAGCCCATGGGCCAGATGCAGCCCACCAGGTTATTCTATCTGGCCCACAGGGTTCTTAAAAATTTAGAAAAGTAATATTTATCTGCCCCTGGCTTCCTGTCATGTGGCCCTCAATGGCTTGCCAAAACTCAGTAAGTGGCCCTCCATCTTAAATAATTGCCTACCCCGACTTAACTTGTGGGCAGCCTCTCTATTTTATAATTTTTTATTCAGTCACAGTGCTGATGGTTCCCTAACTAAACCCTGAGGTTCTTAAACCTCTTGCTGGGTCCCATTCTTAGTTCTTGCTTCACAGGACACCTGAAGCCTTATGGGCTAGATGCATGGCTCCAACACTGCCCCTTTACCACACCCCATGCCTCACAGATGGTATTCAAATATTGTCGCTGAGGCCTGAGTCTAGCTCTGCCTCCTGTTGTTGCTGGGCTCTCTGCATCCCTGTCTGCATGCCCCACCCCAGCTCTGGGCTCTCTGTACAGTAGTGTGCCCCAATGAGGCCCCTTCCTCCCCAGTAGCCTCATCCCAGTCCACTGGCTCCAATAACATCAATACAAGCCTCTAGGATACAACATAACAATAAGAATAACACCAGAGGCCATACTCTGCCCCTCTAAGAAGACAAACCTCTCCCTTAGCAAGGCATGTTTCCCAGCTCCAGGTACTTTGGGAGCTCCTAAACCCCAACAATCCTACCAGTAGCAGAAGAGGCAACCAAGCATCCCCGTGTAGCTTTTCTCACTAGAGCTCCTTCTCCTTAGCTGCAGCTTAACTCCAGCCCTGGGGCTTATGTGCCCAGGACCCTGACTAGCTAATTCCCCCATTAACCTGCTACCACAGCAACCTACAGCTGTGGAACACTGCCTAGCTCTCAGGGTTTTCATCTAGGCTACTTCTGCTCTTATAGGAGCAGGCATACCTCAGTGTCCTGTGACAGAGTACTACCCTGCTTCTGAGGTTTTACTCCATAGCACCACATATATAGATAGGGCTGGCTCAGGCACAAGAGTGCTTCAGTGCACAGGCTGCCTGCTGGCTAAGTCTCCACTGGAACATTATTATGCCCCAATCATTATTATGCCTCCACAGCACCTTAGGCTGGGCTGGAGCAGCCATGGGCTGGTAGGTTGACTCCCTGGGTCCCCTGCCAGAGTTTATTGCTTCATATTAATATGCATGTGTAGACAAGTCCTGGTGTTCTCAAATGTGACCTTTCCTTCCATGTGCTCAGGGAGAGGAGGAAGGGAAGGGGGCTGCCTGACCCTTCCAGATTTATTTTTCCTGGTGTAGTACTGTAAAGGGGACAAATTCAAGGCAAACCTCCAATAATTAGATTGTATACCTGGAAAATTATAACAAACTTATAAATTTTCCATATAAAATTTTGGGGGTCATGTAATATTCAGAACCATCTTATATTCAAGTAAATATGGTAATTTAGGCTGGCATCATATAATTTACAGAAAGCATGCATATTGAGTTATTTGTAAATTGTAAATCAGATTTTGCCTGCAGTTCTATTCATTATCTAATTTTGTTATTCTAACACAGAATAAATTATGCTGGTAGTGAGTTCTGATTCTAAAACAGCAATTAAAAAAAACCAAACTATTCAATACTCTGAGCCTTGGACACAGGCATCACCTAAAAGAAAAGAAACATTAGCAGGAACATTCATAAGGCAGTAACAATTTTTGACACCAGGGAAAACATTTTCCCCGAACTATCTCACATATTGTGAATGCTGAATCTGTTTCACAAAAATTGTAAGTTTCTTTTAAATGAGCAATTATGGAAACCTTAGCACAATCTGAAATGACATCTCATCAAACATTTAGATGGGATTGGACAGCTGTGCAGTATGCTGTGCCCTATTTAGATATATTTCTCCAAACAGTAGATTAGATACCATTTCACTTAGAAGGCAAATGATGCATGATGGTCATTATAACTTTATGTGAAAAGAAATACTATAACAAAATAATGTCATTAAATAGGGCCATCACCAAAATTGGAGGGGACTCAAAAATTAGAGATGATTATAAACTTTTACAAAAAGAATTTCTTATTTTTAACATCTCAAGCAAAGACATGTTTTAATGACTTGTGTTGTGTATTAAGGAAAACATTATCTTGACACACTGGGTAAGCAGTTTGCTCCATCAAAATCCATTGAAAATTTTAACTAACTTCAGCAAAGTCCCAATCTTTTTTTTTTTCTTTCTTTTCTCATATGAGAGTGTCCCAATATCTCTAATAATTTTCACTGTCTCATTCGGGAATCTTGAGGGGTGTTATAATATGGAGCAGATTTTAAAAGGTATTTAGTTGTCTAAGTCTTACAGAAACAAATTGCTTTTAGATATTTGTCTGTATGTCATTGTCCACGGGTCCGACAGCAATGGCGCTGGTGCGGGTGTCCGTGGATATTTGTTGCCTCACTCTCCGGATGTGGCCCTGCTCTGGGTATGCTTTTGCCAGGTCCGCCTGCCACAACTTTGATGTTCTTTGGTTCAGTGAATTCCGCTGGCACGTACACGTCCAAAAGCGGGACCTCCCGTCCAGTTCAGTCCTAGGTCCTTGAGGTCTCCTACCTCCCCTACACCCTCGCCCGGGCCTCCGTATACAAGTCCGGGTTGCCCACTTCTCCTCTGCTGGGGGGGGAGCAACTCCTCAAGAGCAAACGTAAAGTTAGCAACCCGTGAGCCGTTCCGCCAGCTCCCAGCCAGGGCTGGCCCCAGGTTCCCTTGAGTCCCGTTCGCCTCCTCCAGGGCCTTCGTTCCCCTGTTGGGGTTTGCCGTCTGAGGCTAGAGCATTCTGCTCCCGCCTGGGCTTTGCCTCCTGCCCAGTACTCTGCGGCCGGGGTCTGACCCCTGCCGCTTCCAGCTACCAGCCACACAGCCCGGGGCTGGGATGGGAAGCTTCCCCACCCCCAGCCTTCACAATCCATTCAATGGCCCTCAGGGCCTTTTGCCCCTCGTGTCTTGCCCCTGTGGGACCCTACCCTTGCTCCAGAATACTCTCGCAGGATGCGGGTCAGCAGTCCTCCGCCACGTCGAGCTTCCGCCGGGGATCCGCTCCTTCCCCAGCTCTTCTGGTCTCCCGTTCCTCTGCGCTGGCGCCGTTTTTGAGCCTGCCGGCCCCCTGGCACACCTGGGGAAGGTAATTAGGGCTCCTGCCTTGAGGCACAGTGTGGGGCTCGCCTCCCGAGCCGAACCCACTTGGCGATTGGGGCGCGCTCTCGCCCCAGGTCCGGCCACATCACCGCTATCATGCCCCGTGTCCCGCCGCTGCCGGCATTTTCCGGGTGCGCTCCAACCGGCCTTGTTAGCCCCGGGGCTGTCTGGGGCCGGGGGTCTTTCACAGTCATTTCCAGATATGTATCTAGAAATGGCACTCTTCATTTACAAAATCAAAAAAGGATATTTAATGACATTACTATACATCCATGTCCTACTCTTTCCTACTTTTTCTAACCTTTGCTTACTGTCCTTGCTGCTGCTGCAGAAATTCTATAATTACAAAATAGATATATAAGTAATGCTTTGGAGTTAAATCCAATATAAGTATATTATACCAGATGATAATTCAATCAGTACCAACTTTATTCACTGGTCTTCTAATACAAAGGTTAATCCCTAATGCTCACTTCCATTTTCTTATGTATGACAGATTTTGACTACAGATGTAAGAATAACTGTTTTGTTTTGGAGGTTCTTTACCAAAAATTGATTTGTGTGACTAAAACTACATTCATTCATTCAATGTTTTGTAATACTTGGAGGTGTGTTTTTCAGGGGAAAAAACTTCCAGATAATTCAGATGGCTTTAATTAAAGCAACAGATCTGGAGTTAGCATTTTTGACTTGCAGGATGCCGTTATTTAACATCAGTCAACAAGGAGGCTAATTTAGTGAATACTGTTTTGATTTTGGTTTACTAATTAATGGGATAGATGTCTACTTTTTCCACTTTGTTTCTTTTAAA
Source organism: Crocodylus porosus (assembly GCF_001723895.1). Taxonomy (NCBI): domain Eukaryota; kingdom Metazoa; phylum Chordata; order Crocodylia; family Crocodylidae; genus Crocodylus; species Crocodylus porosus. The sequence continues at coordinate 16,300,680 of NW_017728914.1, forward strand.
AGTTATCATGTCACAGAAACGTAGTGCCCTCCTTGAAATTGAGAAAACACTGGAAGGCTTTTGTGCCTGAGGGTGATTCATGGTGTTCTAATTAGGTGCAGCCAGTCAATTCCCACAAAAAGTGGGCTCAGGTAGAGTTAGGCCTCATCAGAATGGTGCATGCTAGAACAATCAAATTCTTCCCTTTCTAACTTCTCTAAAATGAATCTATTGTGTAGATTGTCATGCATACCTTATTGCCTGTTTGTAGATGGAATAAATTACTTTGGACATCTACAGACATTCTGTTGGCATCTTTTGATTGAACTCCATATGTGAGAATTTGTATAGGTATCACTATCAAGAATTGTGGCTTCTGAATGAATAATTCTGGATTAGAGAAGACCTTTCCTTTTAACACCCACTTCATTGCCCTTGCTGCATTTTCTATGCAGTTGGGCAAATCTGAACATGATAGTAATTTGCAGAAGGCTATAAACTTAATGCAAGGGTATAAATACTAATGACGTCTCTGCTGTTCTATAAGCTATTTCTCAAAATAGCTGAATGAGATTTCAGTAGACTTCTGCAGATCTTTTATGGGTGCAACAACCCATGCTCACAATGAAGCCACTATACTCCAAGAGTTGCAGAGAATTATTCAATTTCTGTTGAGCATTGCACTACTTCGACTTTAGATCTTGTGAAATAGCCCTTACCAGAGCTGTTCACCATATGCCATCTCCCTGATGAATTCTTCTTGGTTCTCTAATCTTAACAGTAAAAAATTAGGCCCATTAGCAACTTAGGTGTTGATCTTCATATTCTCACTTGAGCCAGCATATTACATACTATTCTTTCCTCTCCTAGGAAAGAAAGAAACAGTGTCAAGCAGTGAAGAATGTACATAACCAACAGTAGTTATTGTATGGATCTTCTCAATAAAAGTATATGTGTTCCAGTGTTAACATAACTATGCAATGGCTGATTATATTTCCCTATGGCCACTTGATCATGTGTGCAGCAATTAGAGAATGATCCAGCATGCTTCCCTATGTTGATCTAGTGAGACCATGGCTTCAATCAGAGAGCAGTGTGAGCTTTATTTTTCATATTTAGCTAATAATGACAGTCTGCTTCCCTCATATTTCTATGCTTTAGGTGTACAACATTATTGCTGTCTATTGAACGTTACATTTATGACATAAGCCTGTGTTACTAAGCATATCAGGACATTAGATAATATGCTGTCATGCTATCCTAGCACAGATGTTTCCCTGCCTTTCCATGCAGATGCTTCCTCACTGGTCATAGGAAGGACTGTGATTCACGTTAGACTATACCAATCCTGTGTATCCTGGTACTTACGCTTCCTAACACCTATCTGTACATCTCCTACAATATACATGTAGGATGGTGACTCTGCAATGGGGGTATAGTGGCTATGTGTTTAAGCACGAATGGTAATGTGTTGGCTTACACATACACACATACATATAAACAGGAATATTAATTATATAAATATTGTAGCAAGCCTCTGTTCTGACTGTTATCAGTGGATAATTTTAATGTAGGTATCATGGTAGAAGCTGCACATTCTCTAAATGTATTAACTCAAATGTTAAAGCTGGGTATGTCCTTTTTCAGTGAGTAAATGATTAGTTTGAGTAATACTCAATAAATCAGAATGCAATCTAGGCCAAATATTGCAAGAGCTCCTCCTAATGGAGCTAACATATTTAAAAAACAAACATATAAAAACATTTTCTAGATGTTACCTCATGTTTCCTAAGACAAAGGGTTTCATCTGTCACCAAACATAGTTTTTAAATTCATATGTATTTAGATGAACATGTGGAATTTCTCTTAGTAAATTATAGAGTTTGATTTCAAATGTAAGGAATACAGTTTGATACATATGGAAAAAAAAACCCTTCCATTACTCCTGGTGTGTTTTCATGGTGTGTATGTGTGTGACAATTCTGATTTGTTTTGGTTATTGGAATTTTTTTTAGGAAAGAACATGCTGTTTTAAGCAGAGCATACATACTTGCCCTTTTTCATTGTATCAACATGCAAGAAATTAACAGCAAAATAAAAGCTTTGCAAAGTCAGAAATTTGTATGCAGTGAGCATTCAAATTCCATTTACACAATGAAAGGATGACTGGGCTAAATTCAATTTTTGGCTCATAATAAAGTCTTATAGAATCCATTTCTGTTTCACCTCTTCAGCTACACACATAATTTACTCACTGGCCCTGGTAAGGATGACAAAATGGAATCTTAATCTAAGTTGACAAAATGTCCTACACAAATAGATGAACATGTTTTTAATTCAAGCAGTCACCAGTAAAAGAACGAGCTGACGGCATACAACAGCCTGTAGCAGGTTGATAGAGAGAGACTTTTAGGCTTTTATTCTAATTCTTTGTTTTCCTCCTTTCAATAGAAAAGGAAGTCACCTTGAAATGGTTGCAAATAATCCATGCTTGCTAAACCAAAGGTTTGATACAATCTAATGGAATATCATTAAGTGACTTCTGTAGGCTGTGACTGAAGTATTTTTACACATTTAGTACACATTTATTATTTCGCTTACTGAAAGGCACTGTGGTCAGATAAGTTTTAGAAACCAATGTGGGTTCAGCTTGGCACAGAACCTGAGGTTGCAATCATGGCAAAATGACTGCCCATGTCATTATCTTCCTCCTTTGTCCTCACAGTTCTTCAGACCAATTCAGCCTCCAGTATAAATGTGTGACTTCAGTGCTGCTCTGCTACAGCCAGATATAACAGCTTGTAAGGGGTCATTGTAGTGGATGGGCATAATCAAGAAGTTACAGTCCCTCCCCTTGAAGACCTCTATGCTAATAACTATGACAGAAAGTGTTATGGGGATAGGTATGATGGCTCCCCACAACTTGAGGATGCCCTTGATATAGAATAGTTTCAGCCACTACTGTGTCTTAGGGCTTTATTACATGGGGCACTTTTAGCTACTCAAATTTTTGGCTCTGGATTTAGGATCTAGATATCTTGTTTGGGGTGGGGGATCCACCCTCAGACCGACCACGACGTTGCCATTTGATAATAGTCAAATTTATTGATGCACAGTGATAACAAAAACAAACAAACAATACAAATAATCAAACAGTTCTATATATCTACCAAATCCTAGGGCTGTCATCAGAATCAAAGTACATCTGGCCATGGCTTCACTCTGAGGCTGTCTTTCTTATGTGTCCGATGTCAGCAGTCTGGAGGCAGGATGCTGAGGCCCACAGCCCCCTCCAGTGGGATGTATAAGACAGGCTGGTTGTGTGCCCTCTGTGGTGCACTCAGGGACCCTTCCTGGTGAATGTGGCTGGGGATTGAGACCCCTTTCACGGAGAAGAAGGAGCAAGACTAGGGAGCGACAGAAAGGAAGAAAAGGAGGGACCTTTTGTTACTCTCAAGTCTCTGCTTTTGTATTCTCCTTCCTTCCTGATGACTCTTCATTTGTAGCTCTGGTTGGTTGTCTCCCTGTGGTCACACATCCACATAGCCTTCCAAGCCTTCTCCTAATTTGGTCTGTTTCCCCCAAAATGGGACTCAGCACCCCCTCTGTGCTGAAGCCTTGTAGCTGGTGCCACTTATCTCATGTTATGGGAAGTAAAATTCCCAGACTGTGTCTTTGTTAACCTTGTTGCATTAGACACTATGGTATATGCCCCTTCAGTTCTCAGGCTGTGTCCATCCATTGGCCTTGTTGTATTAGACAGCCTGTTTGGTTCCAAGGATGGGTGAAACTGTGTGTGTAAGACCCAAAAAATCAATTAACTCCTGCTGCCCATCTTGAACCATCCTAATTCCCGTATATATGCTAGCACCATGAATAACATGTGCTTCCAGAGGCTGGGAGTGCATGGCAACTGCCCACAGGCAGCAGCAGTGTTTGCTGGACGTGGCAACAGCAAGCGGGGAGCTCTCGCAGGCAGGCACAGTGGTGTTGGTGGCATTAGGGGGTGACAAGCACTGACCAGCAGTCAGCAACTACCTGCAGACACTGCCAGCAGCAGCGGCCAGCTGCAATTGGGACCACCCGCAGGCACCACCAGTGATGTTTGGAGTGAACGGGGGAGGTGGCAAGTGGTGACTACACACATTCACTGCTGGCAGAATCAGTGGAGCTTTTGACAGGGGGTACACAGCCAATCTCAGGAGGTGCATATGAACCCACGTGCACCCTCTTTGTGTCACCAATGGCTAGTACTAACCAAACTCAGTAGCAATAACCAAACTCATGCTAGCACTAACATTGATCAGTATTTGTGTTGGCTTAGAAATGGCATTTAAAGGTCTGGTTTTTGGGAATTGACACACACACCCATGTCAATTCCCTATATATATATCTCCAGGGAGGGGTGATATGTCATAACCAGTGGTGTGCAATATGTGGGGGGGGTTCTTTTGTACTGTAGCAGTTCTTCACGTGGCATCCAGGTGGCTCTTTCAAACGTGCGATCTATCTCTCTGGAGGAGTGTCCTTGTTGGGTGAAAGTCAATAACCGCAGGTTATGACGTATCACCCCTCCCTCGAATCTCTACGGAAAATCCTCAAACAATTGCAATCCATACTAGAAAGAGACCCTACTCTCCTCAAGCCCAGATCACACAAAAAGGATCCAGACCATGCCATGACAAGAAATGCAAAACCTGCCAACACATCTCCACCACCCCCACAGTTACTACACCCCACAACAGAGCTATCAGCATTCCTGGATCTTACAGCTGCACCTCCAGAAATGTAATAGATCTCATCCAATGCACCAAATGGCCTGATGGAAAATACGTAGGAGAGACCAAACAACAACTGCGCACCAGAATGAATGCACACTGGAAATCTATCAAAGACAGGAATACCCAATTACCTGGGGGGGGCGGGGGGGCACATTTCTTGCAAGAAAACCACTTTCTCTCCAGTCTCTCAGTCTTGATCCTGAAAAGAAACTTACAAAACACTTCCCAGGGATGAGCCTAGGAACTCTGCTTCATCAGCCTCCTGGATACTAAAAATCATGACTAAATATAGACATTGCATTTATGACACATTATAACCTGCCTGACATCTGACTCCCTAGGTATCTCTCCACTATTCATCCCCTTTCTCTCTCTTCCCCCCCACCCCCCAGCCTGTCTGTAACCCATTGACTCCTCAATCTACATTTTCATTGACTCCCTGTCTTGTATGCAGACCAGACCAGCCTCTGGCTTCTTTACTTTTCATTCCATCCAGGAAGAGCACATGCCAATTGCTGAAACTTCCTTAGCCTGACAAAGGGTTTTTGAACCCAAAAGCTTGCTTAATAATTGTTTTCCAACTATTTAAGTTCGTCTAATAAGAGATATCAGATTCACACAAAGAACCTTGTCTGCCTATGTCCTTAGACCAACACAGCTACAACCTACACCCCTGTAACATGTATCAAGTTGGAGTTTTGTAAAGCACATTAGCAAGTTGTGTGTCTGTTAACTCCCATTGACCTAGTTAGGCATTTTTTCAGTTTCCTATCTGCATATAAATATTGTAAATGCTTAAGTCTGTCCCTTTATACTTTATTATTATTGTTTGGACCTAGTTCTGCCTTCAGCTCCAGTAGTTCAATTCCATACCTTAAATTCAAGAGGAGCTACATGTTTTATAATCAGAATGGCAACAATAGATGCCAGGGTGAGGAACATCTTGGAAGCCATATTAAGTTATATAAAATAAATTTATAATAATGTACCACTTCTGGCAAAATGGCTGTACCAGACAGGAAATAATATTTTTCTTCAACTCTTCTAGCATAATGACTAAAGAACCTGACTAACTTTCACACTGTATACAGGATACAAGCCACCCAGAAATGAGCTTAGTTTAGCAAATATTTCTAATACCAACCAACAGGGTCAAGACAAGGCAGTTGTTTGCGTGCAACCTTAAATTATACTCACTAAGTTCAGCCAGTGTGAGTTGAGCTAGATTTGGCTTATAAAGACTATTGAGATTAAATTTTATTATTAGCAAGCAAATTGGAACCAAACTACCTGCTGATCATCCACAAAACAATTTATCTAGTTAAGTTTTACATCAATAGAAACATTCCAATTTTAAAGGTTTGGGCCATGAATTTGATGTAAACACATGAATCATAAAATGGGTTTGAAAGTAACTATCAGCCTTACTATTCCTGACATCTGTACATGTTGTTAAATTCTTAGAAATGGAGAGTTGAGGATTCTTGGAGAAAGACTGGTGGACCTTGCTGGTTACGTCACCCTGACTGTTTTTCAGTATAATTATTTTAGGCTGTAATGCAAGATGCTGCATAGTCTGGAAGAACAGTGGACAGGTAATGGGGCAGCCTGTATTCAATTCCATTTTTGCACTACTCTGTAACCTTGGCCAAGTTACTTCAATTCTCTGTGCCTGTATTCTGTGATTCCCAGCCTTTTCCTGCTCTATTTAGGTTATTTATGGCAGAAACTATTTTAATTTGTGTGTGTGTGTGTGTGTGTGTGTGTGTGTGTAACACTTAGTCTAGTGGGACTCCAAGCTTGAGGTTTTAAAAGTTATTGTAAAAAATATAGAAACATTACTAATAAAAATGCATTTATGTCTTTTGTCTAAGTGGATTGCTTTATTTCCTCAGTGAGTAAAAGTTGTAGAGTGAAGATGTATACGACCTGTGCTAAAATGTATTTATTTGTTATTGCACCAACATATGACTATATGATATAAAAATATAGATTTAAGAGCTCCAGTTTCTGATTTAAAGCAATGAAAATGCATCAAGGCTGCTTTCCTGAACCTCAGAGATAAATGTAATTGTCTGCTCCTGCATGATCACATTATGAAAACTGACATATTGCATCCAACTAGGGGCCATGCTCTTCTTGACCTGCTGCTCATATACAGGGATGAATTGGTGGGGAGTGCAGTAGTGGATGACAACTTCAGCAGCAGTGACTGTGAGGTGATTGAGTTCAGGATCCTGAGGAAGGAAAGGATGGAGAGAAACTGAGTAAGGACCCTGGACTTCAGAAAAGCAGACTTCAACTCCCTCAGGGAACTCATGGGCAGGATCCTCTGGGAAGCAAGACTGAGGGGGAGACAAGTTCTGGAGAGCTGGCTGTACTTTTAAGAAGCCTTATGAGAGTACAGGAACAAACCATCCCAACGCACAGGAAGAACAGTAAGTATGGAAGAAGAACAGCTTGGCTTAGCAGGGAACGCTTTAGTAAACTACATCACAAAAATAAATCTTATAAGAAATGGAAATGGACAAATAACTAGCATTGCTCAGGCAGGCAGGGATGAAGTCAGGAAGGCCAACATGAAACTGGAGTTGCACCAAGCAAAGGATGTGAAGGGTAACAAGAAGGGTTCCTATCATTATGTTGGTAGCAAAAGGAGGATCAGGGAAAGTGTGGGTCCCTTATTGTACGGGACAGGCAGCCTTGTGACAGAGGATGCAGAAAAGGCTGAAGTGCTCAATGTCTTTTTTACCTCAGTCTTCACAGGAAAAATCAGCTCCCAGACTACTGCATCTGGCAGCACAGTTTGGGGAAAGGGTGAGCATCCAACAGTGGTGAAAGAACAGGTTAGGGACTAGAGTGCACCATCAGCAAATCTGCAGTCATACCAAGCTGGGGGGAATAGTACATATGCCGGAGAGTGGGGCTAGGTTTCAGAGTGACCTAGACAAATTGAAGGGTTGTGCCAAAAGGAATCTCAACAAGGACAACAAAATAAAGTCCTGGACTCAGGATGAAACAATCCCGTGCTCCAGTACTGGCTGGGAGCTGACTGGATGGGCAGCGGCTCTCCAGAAAATGATCAACAGTGTGCCCTTGTTACCAAAAAGGCTAATGGCATACTGGGCTTCATTGATAGGTGTGTTGCCACTAGGAAATGATCATTCTCCTCTATTCTGCACTGGTAAATCCACATCATGAGTACTGTGATCAGTTTTGGACACCTCTCCCCCCCCCTCACAGAGAGGATGTGAACAAATTGGAGAGAGTCCAGCAAAGAGTAACAAAAATTATGAGGGGGCTGGGGCACATGACTTATGAGGAAAGACTGAGGAACCTGGGCTTTTATAGTTTAACAACAAGAGGGGAGTTGATGCCTTCAACTACCTGAAAGGGGTTCAAAGGAGGATGGAGCTGGACTGTTCTCAGTGGTGGCAGATGACAGACCAAGGAGCAATGGTCTCAAGCTGCAGCAAGGGAAGCTTTGGTTAGAATTTAGGAAAAACTGTGTCACTAAGAGGGTAGTAAAACACTGGTACAGCTTACCCAGAGAGGTGGTGAAATGTCCATCTTTGGAGGTTTTCAAGACCTGGCTAGACAACCTTTGGCTGGGATGATCTAGTTAGGGATAGTCGTGTTTTGAGCAGGGGGTTGGACTAAATGACATCCTGAGGTCCCTTCTAACCTTAATTTTCTATAATTTCTTTGATTCTATATATGATATACTGAAATGGTATATATCAAGTCAGAAGGGAACTAAGCCTCACTGATCCTTTTACTTTTTGAGGTATTCTTCCACTGGAGTCACACCACAAATCAGGTAAAATGTGATTTCTGGCACACATTCACCAATAGTTCATTGATCCTCAAATATCCTTGTACATATGCTAAAGCAGATAGTTTTGCTTATTTTTTTATTTTATTTTTACAGGTAGCTTTACAGAAGATGACAGCCTAAATCACCAAGAAGAGAAGCTGATATCGGAGACGTTAGATGTGTTCCCTGTAAATAAATATTAAAAACATATAAATATGGAATTCTACTAAAATATTATTATGGCTCCTACTTTCCCATTGGAAAGTAACCAATCTCCATTCCTGCTATAAGGTTTTGTTTACATATACCATGTCTTAATATAACCGAAGGACCCAAAGGTTTGGTTCAATGGTCAGACCACAGAACTGATCAATGAATAAATTATGGTTCTTTCCCTAATAATGAGTCATCCTGAGGCTGCTGTAAGTCACCTTTGTGACTAAGGAGTTTGTTAAGATCCAAGAGCAGCAAAGATGTGTGCAAAGCCAGTATATTACCTAGTCCCATACTTAGATTAGCTTTGCTACAGCACAGAAACTTAGTCAAGATCCTGCCAGTTGTTCACTGCTTTAGCAGGGGCAATAAAGAATTTGAGACTGAGGAGCAAGAGCAGAGCCAAACTAATGTTAAAATGTGGGTACTCTAAAATGATAGTTAAAAACCTCCAGAAAGGCATGCTAATTTGGTAATTTGCCTTTGTAACTTGCTTTGAGACGGGTTTATAAAAAACATTCTAAGTAAATGAGAGAGCATTAAGTTGTAAAATGCATCCAAGGCAAGGTTATGCATGAAATATGGATGAACTTTACTTTTAAATTCCAAATGTCATAATTCTAACATTACTTATACTTGTCATGCACCCATCTACAGGGTACCCCCAGAGCCATGAATTTCTCCTGCTCTTCCATTGCTTGGCTTAAGCAGTGCTGCGGGATAACTCCTTATCTGTCCAGCCTGCCCTAATACTGGACCTTGTAGCAGTAGAAGGAGACTCTTTGCAACTCTAGGGCCATATCTAGACATACAGGGGCATGCGATTGCAGCAGTACTAATTGCTGCGGTTCATGTCCTTACACATGCCCTTCAAACTGTCCTTGCCCAGCTCCTCCCAGCTTTTCAGCCAGCACCAGTGCTGGCCCCAGCAATCTTACCTGGTAGCCTGGAGCAGTGGGGACATAGGTGCGGTAGCGTGGAGGCCTGGCCAGCAGCCAGAGCATAGCTCTGGAAGGCACAGCCTCTGTGTGTGCCAGTGAACACTTGGGTGTGAATTGTGCCATTTTTTCTTGTTTTTTGTTGTTGTTTGGCTAGTTTTATGCTGCTTGGAAATCCCAGTAGCAAATGTTGGCCCCAAATTGCCAATCTGCAAGATGGGGTATTTTATAATGTTCACAGCATGTGGTTTGTGGCACCACAGCACCACAGAGAGGCTTGTGATGCCACAAACCGCATATGCCTGCATGTCTGGATTCAGCCTAGGTAGCTTCCCTTTGCATTGTGAAGTAAGTTTAGGTCCCCTTTTCTGTACAATGGGGTCATCTGAAAAATCATTCACCTAAAGATAGCCTAGAATATCACCCTTTACCACCAGTGATCAGTAAGGAGACAAAACAACATAGGAATTTATCACATAGGAAAAAAGAATTACTTAGGAAAAAAATGACCATAAGTTTTAGACAGTACAAAAAGACAAGTAAAATTCCTTACCTTCTCATAGTTTCATAGTTAATAGGGTCAGAAGGGACCTGAGCAGATCAAGTCCGATCCCCTGCCATGACAGGAAAGAGTACTGGGGTCAAACAACCCCAGCAAGGTGATTGTTAAGCCTTGTCTTAAAGACCCCCAGGGTAGGAACCAGCACCACTTCGCTTGGAAGTTGGTTCCAGATCCTACCCACCCTGACAATGAAGTAGCTCCTCCTGATGTCTAATCTGAATTTACCCTCTGCCAGCTTGTGACTGTGTTATTTCTAGTCACTCCTGGTAGTGCTCGGGGGAACAGGGACTCCCCCAATGCCTGCTGGTCCCCTCTAATTAATTTGTAACAGGCCACTAGATCCCCCTCAGCCTCCTCTTGTGGAGGCTGAACAGGTTCAGGTCCCGCAGCCTCTCCTCGTAGGGCCTGCCCTGCTGCTCCCTGATCATGCAAGTGGCCTCCTCTGGACCCTCTCCATGTTGTCCACATCCCTCTTGAAGTGCGGTACCCAGAACTGAATGCAGTACTCCAGCTGTGGCCTGACCAGTGCAGCGTAGTGGGGAGTATCACCTCCCTGGACCTGCTTGAGATGCATCTATGGATGCATGACAAGGTGTGGCTGGCCTTCCTGGCTGCAACCCCACACTGCTGGCCCATGTTCATCTTGGTATCAATGATGACTCCAAGATCCTTTTCTGCCTCTACACTAATGAGAAGGGAGTTCCCCAGCCTGTATGTATGGTGCTGGTTCTTTCTCCCCAGGTGCAGCACCTTGCACTTGTCAGTGTTGAATCCCATCCTGAACTCATCCGTCCACCCCTGTAACCTGTCTAGGTCTGATTGTAGCCTATTCCTTCCTCCTAGCATGTCCACATCCTCCTACATCTTAGTGTCATCAGCAAATTTGAACAGGGTGCTTTTTACCCCCTCATCCAAGTCACTGATGAAGATGTTGAACAGTGCAGGCCCAAGGACCGAGCCCTGCGGAACCCCACTGCCCATATCCGTCCAAGTCGAAAATGACCCATCCACCACCGCTCCCTGGGTGTGGCCCTCTAGCCAGTTGGTGACCCATTTGACTGTGTAGGTGTTGACACCACAATCCCCCAGTTTTTTAATGAGAATGGGGTGAGAGACAGTGTTGAAAGCCTTCTGAAAGTCCAGAAAGACTATGTCCACTACTACCCCTGCATCTAAGGATTTGGTGACCTGGTCATAGAAGGCCACCAGGTTGATCTGACAGGACCTGCCTCTAATGAACGCATGTTGGTTTCCCCTAAATATAATCTCCCCTGCTGGCCCCTCGTGGACGTGTGCCAGAATAATTCTCTCAAAAAGCTTACCCAGGATCGAGGTAAGACTAACTGGCCTATAACTTCCCAGGTCCTCCTTCCTCCTTTTTTTTGAAGATGGGAACCACACTGGCCCTCTTCCAGTCCTCTAGCACCACACCAGAGCACCATGAGTGCTCAGAAAGCTGTGTCAGGGGTCCCGCAATGACCTCAGCTAATTTCCTCAGCACTCTGGGGTGGAGATCATTTGGACCAGCTGATTTAAATACATCCAGTCCCTCCAGAAGTTCCCTGACTAGATCCTCACTGACCCTTGGCCTAGGTGCATCTCCCCTGGGGCCTGAGGGGAGCCCAGTGGGGGGCTGGTCTGGTCCCTGCTCAGGAAAATGGAGGCAAATAAGCCCCCTATGTATTTAAAAAAGGACTTCTTGTTGTCCTTGATCTGGGAAGCTAGTCCCAGTTCCATCTCCACCTTGGCCTTCCTGACTGCTCCCCTGCATCCCCAAGCAACTGCAGTATAGTCCTCCCTGGTGATGGCCCCTCCCTTCTATCGGGTGTATGCCTCCCTTTTAGCTAGAAGACATTCCTGGATGCTTTTGGTAAGCCATGGGGGCTTTTGTTCCCTCCTGCTCCCTTTGATCTGTGTTGGGATTAACATCCTTTGGACTTGGAGGATTGTCTCTTTAAGGAGCACCACTCTTCTTGGACATCTGTCTCCCCTCCCCTCCGGGACCTCAGTGCTTCCCCAACTATTCTCCTTAGCTCACTGAAGTCCGCCCTCCTGAAATCTAGGGCTGCCGCCTTGTTGCAGGCCTTTGCCACTTTGCGCTGAATGATGAGTTCCAGCAGGTGATGATCACTGTCACCCAGGTGGTTGAGCACCCGCAGCCCCCTCACCAAGTCATCACCTGTGGCCAGCACCAGGTCCAACAAGGTGTCTCCCCTGGTGGGGCTGTGCACCTCCTGGATTAGATGGAGGTTCTGCATTCTGGCTAGGAATCTACGTGAGTGGTCACACCTGGCTGACTGCTCTTCCCAGCAGATGTCTGGAAGGTTCAGGTCATCCATGATGACCATGTCCTTTGACCTAACTACCTCCGTGAGCTGACTTAAGAATTCATGATCTAGCTCTTCCCCTTGGTTGGGAGGTCTGTAGTAGACCCCCACCGTTAAGTCTCTTTCCCCTCGACTTCCTTGTATTCTAACCCAGAGCACTTCAGTGTGCCCCTCCTCTGACTCTGTGCTAATTGATGAGGATGTGTATTCCTCCTTAATGTAGAGCGCCACACCCCTGCCTTTCCTCCCTGTCCCTCCTGTACATCCTATAGACCTTGATATTCACTGCCCAGTCATGTGTTGGGTCCCACCATGTTTCAGTGAGCCCCACTATGTCTGGATTGGTGTCAGCTAGCAGGAGGATAAGTTCCTCCTGCTTGTTTCCCATATTACGAGCATTTGTGTAGAGGCATTTGAGGCCTCCTGAGGATGTGTGCACTGGCCCCCTAATCTCAGCATTGCCCTGGCCCCTGTTGCTTACCTCTGTATATGTTCCACTCGTCAGTCTAGGCTGGGCTGCACCTGTGGGTCCTGCTTGGTTTAGCAATCCAAGGCTTCCTCCGCCCTTATCTTCCCCTTCCCCCGATGAGCCTAGTTTAAAGCCTGCCAGAGGAGATCCGCCAACCTAGAAGAGAACACATGCTTACCTTTAGGGATATGCTGACTATGACCTAATCTTTTCAAAGAGTTCTGCCAGTATTTTCAGAGATCAGCCTCCTTGCTGGTCCTGCCCCTTCACAACCCCCTTCAAACATTTTCTATAACATATTTTAATTTTATTTCAAAAAATATTTTTGTCCTGATTTACATGCATTTGTATAATGTAGATAGAGGTGATTGCATAATAACTCAAAATAAAGTCTTACTCTCATATATTGTGTGTAGGGGGTATGACTTGGGGTAGGTGGGTGTTGGGGGGTTGTGTTGGATTTGTTGGAGTTTGTGTTAGGGGATTGTGAAGGGGTGTGGGTGGGTGGGTGTGAGGTTTGTGGGAGGAGTTGTGTAGGGGTACAGGGGCTGGAGTGGAGTTTGTGGGTGAGCTGTAGTGGGTGTGACCTTCCCCTATGGTGCACAGTCCCTGCCACCAGCGGCAGCAGCAGCAGCAGATAGGCCATCGGGATGTTCATGGCCCATGGCAGGCAGAACCCCTCAGTGGCACGTGGCTCCAGCTGAGTCCTGAGAGTTGCACATAGTGGCATGGAGTTGTCCTTTCCTGGTCCACTGGTGTGCACCTTTGGGCTAACACTACAGATGGGAGCTGCATGCCATCAGGCTGGGCTAGGACAGCTGTTTCTCCCCGTGGGGCATCCAGCAAGGAGTCACATGTGGAGGTACAGAGCCAGCCCAGACCAATGGTGTGAGACTCCCCTCGGCTCCTAGTCTGTGTGCCATTGGGCCAGGTGGACTCCATGCTGTGTTTGGCTCTCAACTATCCTTCCAGGAGCCATGCACTGTGGGGCCAGCTGGGCTGGCTCCTTGCCAATTTATGGGGCTCTTGGCACTGCAGCTGAGAGTGTGCATTTTTGGGCTGGGCCAGGCTGGCTCCATGCCTTCACGTATGGCTCCCCGTTAGATTGCTGGAAGCCCCACATGGAGCCACAGAGCTGGCTTAGCCCAGCCTGATGGCACACAGCTCCCATCTGTAGTGCCAGGAACCCCACAGAGCAAACCTGGTCTGGTTTGAAGGTGCAAGACAGTAAGCCCAGGCAACGCTAACTTAGTACTGCCATGCACAGCTCCCAGGACTCGGTTGGAGCCACATGTCACAGGAATCTTTGCCTGTCATGTGCCATGAGTGCCCTGAGGGTCTACCACCTTCTTCTGCTGCCACCAATGGTGAGGGCTGTGCACCATGGGCGGGAGCATGTTGGGGGGGCACACTCACCCACAAACCCCACATCCACCCATACACACCCACCCACAACCCCACCATCCTGCAGGCAGGTGCTCCCCTCCCCACTCACCAGTTGTCCAGTTGTGTGCCATTGCACTCAGTGCCTCCACATGGGGCACCCAACTGGAGTTCTGGGAGCCCCACAGACCTGGAGGCACAAAGCCTGCTCGGTCTGATGGTGCGTGATGTCTGAAAGCCCACCTCCTGCCAGCTTTCAAAGGGGCAGCTGAGGGGCTGATGATAATTACTTTTTGGAGGGGCCCCACAGGCCAGATAGAATGGCTTGACAGACCAGATCCAGTCTGTGGGTTGTATTTTACCTGTCCCTGCTCTAGCTAACAGGTCATTTTTCTCAGATGCCTTTGCTACTGTAGGGTTGTTTTTCCCATTACAAGCAGACGATACCTTGGGTGTCCTTCTCACAAATGGCCCCTTCTGTCTGTTATTCAAAGTGACAATTGTACTTCACCTGGAAACATAATGGCAAGAAATAAAAATTTTAAGTTTTTCTACTTTCATTTTGAGGTATGTTTTTCTCGATTCCTTTGATTAAACCATATCCAAAAACATAAGCATATATACACACAGCCTAATGTAATCCATACAGTGATGAAAGTAACATAAATGGAAGCATAGCACCTTCTTTTCAATGAGACCACACACATCCTATCAATGAAACAAACACATGAAACCCTGCGTAACACCATATGAACATACAAACATTTATTCAAGATTTGTGACATTCCTATTCGTGGTTCAGCTCCTATTCTTTGTCGTGAAAAGTTTAACTGTGTAAAGCACTGTTATCATGTAAACAAAAAGGGAGATATTTTCTGGAATACTGCGGTAGATGCATTTGCTGATATGGTCAAATTCTATCCATTTAAACTTCACCTAAACCAACAGCCCTAGCTCCTGAAATCAAAAATATTCAGAAAATGCCCAAAACAGCTCATGCACAGAATATACTTTTGGGAATCCTTGGAAAACTACAATGATAGCCATTTGAGAAGCAATACACTGTCAGTTTCCTAGTTTTATCTGATGGATTGTGCATATATGATCCAAACAAATGATTTTTATTTTAGAAAATCATCTGTTCTGTGGCAGTTTGTAATAACGTCAGGCTATATAAGCTGTCACAAAATACAAGGAAAAAAGCCCTAAAGTTTCTTGTGTTTTAATAAGGTACCTACTTCCATTTCATGAAACCAATAGAGGCCAACCAGCCCCTCCTTTTATGTACTATACCTATAACTACACAGAACAAAGCTAATCAAGACCTACAGTGTTTTGTATCAGTTCACAAACATGGATGCCACCTAAAACATCTATCCTAAATCATCTAATTGCTGAACAAACTATCCTAACATTAATTTATTAAGCAATTTGGTGACCTAGAAACTACTTAAACCTTTCTTTAGACATCTTGAGAATGTAGAGGGCATTTCTGAAAAAGGCAAATCCAAAAAAGTCTTTCCTGATATAGAGTCATGTATTAATCTCACCTCTAGTGGCAATTAGTAATTCATTAGTTCTCCTCTTTCTAACAAATATTTCCTTATTTATATGAATGAATCCACACATGCCAAAGCAGTGCCTGTTTCACAAATTAAAAAGCACATACTAAATAAGACATGGATTGCCTTTTTATTTTCATGTTGCCCACTTGCTCCTCACGAGTCTTGGGAATGATAGACTTTGCAGTGCCCATACAGTTAAAAATCTGGAATTAAATGTACTTGTGGGAGAGTTACACAATCAAGGATTTCACAGAATGAATCTTGTCAAAAGTTCTCTTTTCCTCATATTAAAGGAGCTTCAACTGAAGAATCCTTTTTGATCTACAATATGCTCCCTTTAATTTGCCCTCCAAGGTTAGACACCTATAGACAAAACTGAATATGAGAAATTCTACCCAATTTGAGGTAGACCAAGGCAACAATGGGAAGCTAGCATAAACATTTATTTGAATAGGTAAAGATGTGACAAGGTGAAAGTAGATTGTGCAAGATAGGAGGTGATGGAAAACTTGTTAAAGCGGTTATAGGCCCCTGAGGCCTGTAAAACCAGAGAGAATTCTGCCCAAAATCTTAATCTAAGGGTGCAAGAACATTTTTACTATCTAGGTACTTGATTTTGCTACATTGTAAAAATGGATTGAACACTTACCACACAATGCTGTTACACTGTAAATCACTGCACTCTAAAGTGAAATTATTTCAGTCATTTTATTCTGAGGTAACTCTTTTCTCTATGTAAATTGGATCCTCTCCACCCTTCTCAACAAGTGATGAGGTGCTAACAATGGGTCATAGTTAGATTGAGAGTACTGGTTCTATGTTTGCTCCTTAACAAAAGGAGCAAACATAGATAAACATCACTAAAACTGCCAATGGGCAATTCTACACACATACTTTACTGAGCAGTGGTAGATAAGATTTTCTTCAGTCAGCTAGTGGAAGTTTCCCAATCACAAACCTCAGTCCTCATGGGGGACTTCAATCACCCTGACACCTGCTGGGAAGGCAATACATCAGTGTGCAGGAAATCCAGGAAGTTTTTGAAGAGTGTTGGGGACAACTTCCTGGTGCAAGTGCTGGAGTGGCCAACTAGAGGACATGATCTTCTTGACCTGCTGCTCACAACAGGGATGAATTGGTGGGGAATGTAGTAGTGAATAGCAGTGACCACAGAATGATTGAGTTCAGGATCCTAATAAAAGGAAGGATAGAGAGCAGCAAGGTAAGGACCTGGGACTTCAGAAAAGATGACTTTGACTCACTCAGAGAACTCACGGGAAGGATCTTCTGGGAACCCAGTCTGAGGGGAAGAGTAGTCCAGGAGAGATGGCTATACTTTAAAGAAACCTTACTGATAGTGCAGGAACAAAGCATCCCGATGCACAGAAGCACAAGCAAGTATGGTAGAAGACCAGCTTGGGTTATCAGGGGACTCTTCAGTAAATTAAGTCACAAAAAGGAAATTATAAGAAGTGTAAACTTGGACAAATAACTTGGTGAAGTATAAGAGTATTGCTCATGCATGCAGGGATGAAGTCAGGAAGACCAAAGCACAACTGGAGTTGCACCTAGCAAGGGATGTAAAAGGTAAGGGAAAGGTTTCTACAAGTATGTTGGTAGCAAGAGGAGGATCAGGGGAAGTGTGGGTCCCTTACTGAATGGGGGAGGAAATCTTGTGACAGAGGATTCAGAAAAAGATGAAGTGCTTAATGCCTTTTATGCCTCATTCTTCACAAGCAAAATCAGCTCCCAAACTACCAAACCAAGCAGCACAGTTTGGGAAGGCGTGAGCAGCCATCAATGCTGAAAGAACAGGGTAGGGACTATTTTGAAAAGCCAGATATATACAAGTCAATGGGACCAGATAGGATGAATCTGAGGGTGTTGAGGGAGTTGGCTGATTAGATTACAGAACCGCTGACCATAATCTTTGAAAACTCATGGCTATCAGGAAAGATCTCAGTTGATTGGAGAAGGTCAAACATAGTGCCATATTTAATAAAGGGGAAAGGGAGGATCCAGCAAACTACACACCAGTCAGCCTCACCTCAGTCCCTAGAAAAATCATAAAGCTGATCTTCAAGGAATAGCACTTGGAGAAGAAGATGATGATTAGGAACAGTCAACGTGGATTCACCAAGGGCAAATCATACCTGACCAACCTGATGATATGACTGGGTCTGTGGACATGGACGGAGCAGTGGATGTGATATAGTTTGATTTTAGCAAGGTTTTTGATATGGTGTCTGACAATATTCTCACAAGCAAGCCAAGGAAATATTGGCTAGAGGAATGGATGGTAAAGAGGATAGAAAACTGGCTGGATGGTCAGGGAAAATGGCATGAATGACTCATGCCTCCTGAGGTGGGGGGGGCATGGCAGCTGCCCATAGGTGGTGACAGCAGTAGGGGCATGGCAGCAGTGAGTGGGAATTGCCCACAGGCAGCCACAGTGACATCAGTGGCGAGGGCAGGCCGAGTGGGGACCGCCCGCAGGCAGCTGCAGAGATGTTGGCAGTGAGGGCGGGGGGCAGGTGGCAAGCTGTGACCGCCCACAGATGCTTGCAGTAGCAGCAGCCAATCTCAGGCGGGGCACCTGCCCTCCCATGCCCCCCTATGTATCGCCTATGCTTAAGGATGAGGTCTGGGGGGACTGATTAATGGCTTGAGGTCTAATTGGCAGCTAGTATTAAGTGGAGTGCCCTAGGGGTCACTTGTTTTGTTCAATATCTTCATTAATGATCTGGAAGATGGGATGGAGTGCACCCTCAGCAAGTTTGTAGATAACACCAAGATGCAAGGAGCAGAAGATACCCTGGAGTGTAGGGCTAGGATTCAGAGTGACCTAGATACATTGGAGGATTGAGCCAAAAGGCATCTTGTGAGGTTCAAAAATGAAAAGTGCAAAGTCCTGCACCTAGGACAAAACAATCCCACGCCCAAGTACAGACTGGGGGTTGACTGGCTAGGCAGCAACTCTGCAGAAAAGCACCTGAGGGTTACAGTGGACAATAAACTGAATATAAGTCAACAGTGTGCCTTTGTTTCAAAGAAGGCCAAAGGCATACTGAGGTGTATTGATAGGTGTGTTAGTGGGGTTTCTTGTGGCTCTTTGTTTTTCTTCAGGCATTCACAACACATCAGAGATTGTGGTAAATGAAGACAATGTTCTCAGCTCCAGGAATTTTTCAATACCAATGTCAGAATCAAGGTGGAAAGAGCAGAGAAGATCTTCTTGCCTGGAGCAGGGCTTCTGTTATGTTTCCTGGCATTCTTCCTTTAGTAACTACTAGAAATTTAGCTTTTGTAATTATACTTGCCTTAAGGATTTAAAGGAACATAGGAAATAATAAAGCACGGTTGAACCTAAGTCTGTGACTATACAATATTCTTTTGGGGTATAGCCAATATTGAACATAGTGGGTTGGAATCCTAGTGGGAGGAAAGGGGTGTGTAAAATGCTTTTGAATTCATTGTATTGAAGTCAATTGAAATACACCTTTTTGTGAAGGTTTTTCTTCAAGAATAAGAAATCATTCACAGACTGCATTGCGTTAAGTATGGTTTAAACAGGGACTATGGATTCTTATCCCAATACCTGGGTTAACTTTGCTGAGTCCTTTGTTTCTATGGATTTCCTGCTTGCTTGCCTGATTTCTCCAGCATTGTCCCCTCTCCCCCATATCTCTATTTCTCCCAACCTTGCTTGTTTTTTGGGTTCTAATTTTTCTCTTCTTTTTATACTCTGCTCTCTTCATGTTCTTTCACAGTATTGATGAAGCAAGCTTCAGCTGATGAAAACCTGTGCTGTATTTAGACAGAGAGAATCATAGAGAAATAGGGCTGAAAGGGACATCCAGAGGTCATCTAATGCTACCCCCTGCCTGAGGCAGAATTATCCAAACCATGCCATGCAACCATAATCTAAACTCTACATAAGACTACCTTCAAGCCTGATACAACATAGACCTAACACCCTAACCTGCCACAGGTGAAGCAGGGAAACCATATCAGCCAATATAAAATGTTGTTGGTATGTGCTTAAGAGGTCCCAAGTAGAGGGCCATGCTCCCCTGTACAGAGGAAGGCAAAAAAACCCAAACAATCCCACAGTCTGTACCAATGTGATCATGGGGTAAATTTCTTCCTGCCATGGAATATGGCAGTCAATCTGACCCTGGGCAGAGGGGTAAGACCCCCAGGGATTTCCAACTTAGCTCCTAGCAGAAGCACTGGGACACCCCAGTGGAAGTAGCTGTAGCCAACACCCAGTGTCTCTAGGGGAAAATTAAAAACACCCTGAAACATATAGCAGAAAAAGGAGGGTGGGGGACAGGACCAACCAGTGAAACCCAGAACCATGGGAAATACCCCGGTAGAAAATAGGCATAGTTACACCTAGATCATCTTCAACCAGTGGCTCTGGTTAGAACCTCTTCTTGAAGACCCCTGGAGATGGTGAGTCCACAACTTCCCTAGGTAGTCTATTCAACTGCCTCACCATTCTAACAGTGAAGACAGGTTTTTTCTGGATATCCAATCTTAATTTACTTTACTGCAACTTCAAGCCATTGATCTGTCCTACTCTACAGCAAGGGAGAAAAGGCTGTCTTCTTCTTTATGGCGGGTCATCAAGTATTTGAAGACTGCTATGGTATCCTGCCTTTTCTGCAAGCTGAACATGCCTAGCTCCTTCAGCCTCTTCTGGTGTGATTTGCCTTCCAAGCCCTTGATCATTTTTGTTGCCCACCTCTGGACACTCTCAAACTTCTCCACATCCTTTTTAAAATATAGAGGCCAGAACTGCACACAGTATTCCAGATGAGGCCTAACCAGTGCTGAATAGAGAGACACTATCACTTCCCATGACTTGACTACTTTTTTGATTCATCCCAAAACTGCATTTGCCTTTTGTGCAGCTGCACCGTACTGTACACTCATAATCTGTCTGTGTTTTACCAAGAGTCCCAAGTCTTTTCTGTAGAACTGCCATCCATCCAGGTGTCCTCCATTTTGTATCAGTGTTTTTGATTATTCCTTCTGAGGTGCAGCACCTTGCATTTGTCTCCATTGAACTTTATCCTGTTAGCTCTAGCTAACTATCCAATCTGTCAAGATTCTTCCAGTGTGTCCACAGTCCACACTTCCAGTGTGTCCACAGTCCTTCACAGTGTCATGTCATTCACAGACTTGATCAAGAATCTTTCTGTGCCAGAATCCAGCGTAATAATAAGCACATTGAACTGCATGAGGCCAGGGACAGAGCCCTGCAGGACGTCACTCAAAACCTCCTGACATCTTGACATAGACCTTTTAATAATTACCCCTTGGTTGTAGCTTTTGAGGCAGTTATCTGTATGGCTTGTCCTGGTTTTACCCAGCCTACATTTCTCTGATTTGTTTATAAGTGTCGGGGAAAACCGAACTGAATGGATCGGGCCCCAAGGTCACGGTGGGCCGGGGTGGCAATCAGATACAGACAGGTGGGATTAACGGCTTAGAGTTGGGAGATAGGGACTCGGAGCGGATTGAAAGAACAGATGGATTTATTTTGACTTACGCTTTTGGCGTAGGCAGAGAAGTCTTCAGTTACAGTTAGGAACGAACAACAATTCTGCAATTCTGGGCGCCGCACTTCACGAAGGATGCGGATAATCTGGAGAGGGTCCAGAGAAGGGCCACTCATATGCTTAAGGGCCTGCAGGCCAAGCCCTACGAGGAGAGCCTAGAGAAACTGGACCTTTTCAGCCTCCGCAAGAGAAGGTTGAGAGGCGACCTGGTGGCTGCCTATAAGTTCATCAGGGGGGCACAGAAGGGAATTGGTGAGTATTTATTCACCAAGGC
>NW_017728914.1:16323157-16327213 GCF_001723895.1 Crocodylus porosus
TCTGTGCAGAGAAATTTCTAGTCAGATTACCTCATGTCAGGTTCTGACTGAGCATGCTGTCAGTCAGAAGCTGACACAATCTGAGCATGCGTCTGTGGGGAAAGTAGGTCAACAATGATTGACAGCTCCGCAGGTCACCCAGGGGGCACGGGCTGGGTGAGCCTTGGAACTTTCCACTCGCAGAATCAAACTGCACATGTCAGTTTAACCTCTTCTGTACTGGCAGCACATACTCAAAAAAAATGTTCATGACAATAAGAAGATTGTGTGGGACCTTGTCAAATCCTTGCTGAAGTCTAGATGCATGCTATCCACAATATTTCCTTTAATGCCCTTAGGTACGACTAACTGATCTGTAGTTCGTCAGGAGCCTCTTTCTTGTTTTTTTTACAGGGACACTACATTGGCCCTTCTCCAGTCCTCTGGTATATGGTCTGTCTTCCATGACTTCATGTAGATCATTGCTAAGGGCTCCGAGATCTCCTCTGTCAGTTACTTCAGGACCCTGGAAGGAAACTCATCTAGACCTGCTGACTTGAATTCATTCTTTCCTTCACAGATAACCCAGTTTACCTGAGAGTAACTATGGATAGGAGCCTCACTTACAGAGAACACCTACTGAAAACATCTAAGAAAGTTAACTCTTGCATTGGTCCTGTAAGATGACTGGCAGGAACAACCTGGGGGAGCCAATTTCACCACTCTAAGGACAAGAACTCTTGTAGTATACATATACTTTTGTAGTATACATACCTGCTGAATACTTCTTTCAAGCATGGGTACACAGTAGCCACACCACCAGAGTTGATGTAGCCCTGAACTCAGCAATGAGAATAGTAGCAGGGTGTGTAACAGATACGGCTATTGACATACTGTCAATACTATCAATAACAGGACCTCCCCAACTAAGAAGATAGAAGGCAACTCTTGTCCTTGCTCAGTGCTCCAAACAAAACCAGCACCTGCCTCATGAAGTCTTGAAGCAACTAGTACATAAATGACTAAAATTGAGAAACTTATTTACACAGGAGGCACAGGTATTGCTGCAACAGTGTGGTGATGGGAGCAACACCCTATGGGTGGTTGAACAGCACCACAGAAAGTGGGATGAGACTGATTCTCATATCAAGCACTCAAGCATTTTATAAGCAACCCAACACCCTATGTACCTGGGTATGAGCATCCCTGCAATTTATGGATTAAACTAAACAAGAGTCACTCTGGATCTCGGCACTTTAATTGCACCCTGTATAAGATTAGTTTAAAGGACAGTCCAATATGTGAATGTGGTGATGCACCATAGACTGCTGACCTTCTCCTCATATGTGAGAACCCATGCACCCAGGAAGAGAACCTGGCAAACATCAATGATAAAACAGTTGTGTGGCTCTGCCACATCATTGATGTGTAGAAGGGGAAACGAAGTATACAAGAGAATAAGATAATTCAGGCCCAACAAAAGCTCTATGTTACCTTCACCCTCAGCTTGCCCCCTTCCTGATCTACACAATCTCTATTAGGTGTCTGGTAGCTTAATTTTTTTTTTGTGGAGATTGAGGCTAAGTAGCTGTTTGAGTAGCTATGCCTTCTTTTTATCTTCTGTTAGGAGTTCCCCCTGGCTTGTTAACAAAGGACTTTCTTGGTCCTTCTTTTCTGACCAACATGCTTATAGAACTTCTTCTTGTTGCCTTTAACTTCCTTTGCCAAGTGCAGCTTGTTCTTTATCTTGGCCTTCCTCGTGTTGCCCCTGAAGCTTCTTGTTATTTCCTGGTGACCCATTCTTCCATTGCCTGTATGCTTTCCTTTTTAGAAGCTCCTTGTGTGGACACACTGGTCTCTTGCTATTCTTCTTGTGCTTTCATCCTATCAGAAGTTTCTTGTTTTATATATAGAATACACATGCACACACTTTGGTTAGTCTATAAGGTGAAAATCTATCCTGCCTTCTACTTGGCTTCACACTAATACAGCTAACCATCTCTCCCATTTCCTGTTCCAACCTATGTATTTATTCAAAGTTTGCAGGATTTGGGGGAAACAATTTTAAGGATTCTTTATAGATTTGTGTAATGCTAAGTGTGGCAGGTCACTGTGGGTGCCTGCCACTTTAAGGGCTGAGCCAAGCAACCAGCTGGTGCTTAATTGTGGCAGCCATTTTAGATCCATGGTTGCCTATATAAACAGAGCAGTTTGCTGCCTGGCAAGCCAGGCAGCAACATAACCTGGCTACTAGGCTAAATACAACATCCTGGAGGTAAGGGCAGGAGTTGTAGGGGATGGTTTGGAAGCTGCTGGTCCTGGGCATGACTTAAAACTGCACCCTGCCAGGGGTGGGTGGCCTGGTGGGGCTCTCAGTGTTGTAGGAGCCCCCCGGTAATGCCAGGCCAGTTATCACCCCAGTGAAAGGTGGGTAGGGGTGCCTTAACCCCAGCCCTCACCTTCAGGTGAGTCATTTAGTATCAGAGCAGGGTAGGCCAGGTAAGCTGTGGGAAGTGCCTGAGCTTGCTGGGGGACTGACCCTGCAGGGACAGGCATGCTTTCAGAAGCACCTGTGCTGGGAATGGGGGACCCCAATTCCTTAATGTAGGCAGGAGGTGTAAACCCAACTGAGGGACTCCACTGGTCGATGCTTGGGCTGGAACTGGAAGGGTCAAAAGGTCCAGGGGCCCACCATGAGGGATGCCCACAGTGAGCAAATAGGTTTGGGGTCCTGACTGGCCTGAGATGGGGCCAGGGCTTATATGGAAGCCAAAAGTCCCATGAGTGGGGCCACAGTTAATTAACGAAGGGAACAGTTGAGCCAACCACCTGAGATGTCATCTGTGAGGCTTGGGCCACAGTGTAGGGGTAGAACAGAGCCACAGGTAGGCCATCCAAAATTGAGTGTACAATGGGCAGCCTCCCACCTTAATTAACCACCTAATTAATTAAAACAAGGCACGGCAGCTGAGACAGGTGGATGGCATGCCCAGAGGCAGGTGGGAAACGAGCTCTGTGGCTAGTCAGGGACCCCCACTTTGCCACACTAAGCAAAATAAAGGAGTTAGTTCATTTGGATGCCATAGCATTAAAACTAATAAATAATATTTAACAATGGGCTGGTGTAATCTGGCATAGAACCACTGTAGTCAATGGATATATACTACATAAGTGGAGGATTTGGCCTGAAACAATGGATATATAACTACAGATCTAGTTATCATAAGGGGAACTCTTAGAATTAGGTTTCTAGGAAAATATTCACATTTATGAGTTAAATGTTAACTTTTGTTATTTAATTTAAATTAATTTATTCACTACTAAGGTAATTTGCCAGTATCTTCATGAAAAGCAAACCCAAATGAGTATAAAAGTGAATACAAAAAGATATTGAAAAAAATGTTAAGTTACTTACCATATCTAATTATTTTGTATAGTGTGGCATTTAATCAATCTAGATGGAAAGATGGAATTCATTTAGTTAGAAAAAATAAATATTTAATAGTTTCTATGGGACCCTCCATTTTTCTTCTTTCTGAATGTTCTGCCATTGTATAATTCCATATAATCTGTTTATCATTATAATTAAAACACCAAAAGAAAGGTCTTTGAGACAGCCCACATTTACTTTCCTGAATCTGGAAGCTTCAATGTTAAAATTCAAAGATGTAAAATTATTTGAGGCTGTATCGTCTGAGCAATGTGGAAATCATCTTAGTTATTGCTCTTCCTGTTTTCACTTGTATAAAAATATGGGATTCTAAAAAGGAATGTACACACATTTACCTATAATAATCTATGACAAGAGAAATAAAAGAAATCCTTGATAATTTGACTTCAGTGGAACCATGTTTTTCCCACTGAGGCTTTCTCCATACTTTTGCAAGGGAAATATGTAGTGCAGAAAGAAATCTAAAAGAAAATATCTCAATCATTTGAAAATCCCTCAAGAAGGGAGGAGAGTGGATCCGGCTAACTACAGGCCCATTAGCCTGACTTCTATCCTGGGGAAGATCTTAGAAAAGTTTATTAAGGAGGCCATCCTTGAGGGACTGGCCCAGGCTAACATTCTAAGGG
>NW_017728914.1:16328257-16365718 GCF_001723895.1 Crocodylus porosus
CCTGCCCCTTGGGCAGGGGGCTGGACTCGATGATCTCCCGAGGTCCCTTCCAGCCCTAATGTCTATGAAATCTATGAAATCTATGAAGAAGAGCATTAAGTTCAATGGTTCTCAAAAATGAAAAATGATCCTGGAATATAGTTACCCATTGAAACTAGGTTTAGGGTATTTGATTTATTGTGAAGATAAATTTTAAAAAATAATAATGTCAACTGATGAGCAAAATTGTTCCTCAAAATGACATCAATGAGGACAAAAGAAAAAAGCTCTATGGGAAGAAGGCTTAATGGCTAGAGAAATTTTCTTAAGTGTACGGAACTAAATAATAAGAAGTTTTTCAGAAGCATTATTATCTAAATTAAATTTGTTATAGCAGAAGAAAAAGTTATCTTTTTTCTTTTCCTGCTTTAAGGGGCACTGTGAGCTCATGTGGATAATGTCTATAAAATACTCTGAAATATTCAGAACAATCATGCTTAAATAAGTTTTTCAAGTTGGAATGTACATACCAATTGTTCCCAAATTTTCTATCTGTATCAGACCTTCATGTGATTTAATTCAGTATTAACACTGATGTAACACCCATGGAGCTGATGAATTGGCCCAAGATATATTGAAGAAAAAATCTGTCCTAAAAACTTTAAAGTAGAAATATTATAATTGATGCAGCTAATATTAAATGCATTTCAGTGAAAAAATAAATAGAAGTTAAATGTACATTATAGCACTTGCATAATTAATGATTAAACATGCTGGGGCACCTATGTCACATTATTTCACTGTTTTAGGGTTCAACATAAAACGTAAAATAGGAAAACGTGAAAATATATAAAAATCTATGCCAAAATGTTTAATCTTAGGGCCTTGTTAGACCTCATCTACATGTTTATCTGACTACAAATTTGTATGGAGTCAGCTAAGTTTACATGGAAATTGAACACTGATTCTGGCTACAAGTGAACACAACTAACTTGTTGTGGTTTGCATTCAATTGATTGGGGAATTATATTGTACACGGGAGACTTTTTTATCCATTAATGAAGTCAAAACCTGTAACAGTGCATATATATTGTGTTTGATACGGTATAAACTTTGTAGTGGTATAAAGAGTACACCAACTGCTTAAATACACATTTCTGGATCTTCAGTTTCCACACCACTGGCACCATTTTTTTTTTGCTGTTGTTGTTTACCAGCTTATCAGTATTTTATAAATATTTTTAAAGCTGAAAATGTGTGACGTTAGATGTAACTCACAATATTTAGTTTTACCCTTTGTAGATTTTTATTATTTATAGCTTCCTAGTGGTACAGTAACTCAAAAGAATGCAAACACAATTCATCCTACAAATAGAATAGGTCATTTCCAAGTCATATAAAATTACACAGCTGCTTGCTTTTTCTAAAATGTGAATGGGAAAATCAATTTTTGATTAAATGAAGTCTGAACCAAACCATTCACTAAAAATTAAACTTAATCCAGACCTGGAAGATTTTTTTCCCCCCTGAGATTAGAAAATATAGAGTTTACTGCACGTTGATGCATATTAAGCATTTAATTTTATTTGTAAATTTCACCAAGACCTTAATTACTGTTTCTAAATCAGTATGGAGTCTGAAATATCAAAATAATACCAGAGATATTATTTTAGGGTATGCTTACTAAATTGAAAGAATTGGATAATTTATGAAAAAGTTTTAATATAGTTTTATATCCCTAATCAGTTCAAATGAAAGAACTACTGGAAGAGGAGGAAAAAAAGGAAGCCAATTTGCAGACATACAGATCCTACAGCATGCCCTGTGGACAACTCATCTAATAGCAGCAATTGAGGAGACCAAATTTTCTTATGCTGCTGTGTTTTAAATTACAAAGTACTACAGAGTGGATCAGATTTTAGGCAACTAAGTAACTACAGCATTTTGTCATGGGGGGGCAATCAAAAAGCAGAGTTCAGTTTAAAAATGTACATATCCCCTGTAACAAAGTAAATGTCATAATGTACCCTTAACAATGTAACTTTTTCCCTGTAGCAAGAGTGTTTTTAATTTCTCCTCTTTACAATGTGAAAAAAGGAAATAAAACAGTCTTTGTCAGAGCAGGGCTCATTAGTTACTATCATTACCAACACTAAAATTAACCAAACATGAGCTATTTCTGTTGCACATTCCTCCTGCTCAAGACAGACCAAGTGATAAAAAAAAAAAAGTTTATTTTGGGGAAAAAAGGCCACATCTTGATTAAGAGATGAGATTAGCAATTTCCACAAATATGTTTAAAAGTAATGGCTCTTCCTCCTTAGAGCAATCTGGAGTATAATATGGTCATTCACAGGCCTCACAGCCTTTGCAAAAGCAAGGAATATTAGCAGATACCTTTTGAACAGGATTTTCTTTTTTTTTTCTTTGAAAGCAGGCAAGTCTCTTGCAATAGCATCAATATTATATAAGTGAAAACTATGATCTGGCCAGTTCCTTCCAAACTCACTGAAGGACTATTCTGCTCATTCTAAAGTCAGTGCAAACCTTTTGGTTACTTTGCTGAAACAGGATCAAACCCCAACAGACTGTTACCCAGGCATGCCATTCCTATATATTGGGGTTTTTTGCATCCACAGAAATAGCTATTTTCCTACTTCCATTCAGAAAATGGGGCCTCTGTCATTGACTTCAGTGGTTTAGTTTGAATTTGTGAACTATTTTTTGTAGTGAAAATCAATAGTGATTTTAAAATACAAATTGCAACTGAAGTGGACTTTTGCTATATATTAAGTTTAGATGAGCTTTCTTACAAAGCTAGACTTTCAAGATATACACAAGATATGCACCCTTTCTTTCCATTATAGGTCCTGCATTTCACTCCCCATGATCTTCCACTCCACAATATACTTTTCAGCTGGTTTTGTTTATATTTTCCTTCTGTTTCCTCCCTGGAGCCATGGAAGAATTTGAGGTTAAAGATTGGCATCCAGGTTATAACCATACTGGTCTAGAAGCAAAAGGAATCAGAACTGGTGGTAGAAGTGATATCTTTTATTAGACCAACTATATGTTTGAAAAAAAATCTTTATTTGCAAAGCTTTCAGGCACAGGCAGCTGTCAACAGGAGGTCCTATGGGGCTTGTGCCTCTTTTCTTCTGCTACAATGGGTAAGGGGTCTTATATCACCCTTAAACCTCCCTGTTGATACAAAAACTCACCTGCCATGACTTTGATGGTAAGTATTCTGCTCTTATTTATTACAGGGTTGTGGACACACTGTACTCAGTGGGAAGATGTTCACCATAACACAGGGCAGAAGAAAACATTTACTGATGTGAAAAACACTCAACAGAAAAATTGGAGCTCCACCATCCCCTGTACCCCAGCCTCACACTACCTGAAACCCAGGTTTCCTTCAGGGTGTTAGTAAAAAATGAAACAGTCCAAGAACACTAAATAAAGTCCAGTCTGGACCAAAATATAAGCATGAAAAAAAGTCCTGTTTTAACTACTACCCACAGCTCTTCTTATGTTTAAACCTACATTGATTTCCACCCCCACCCCCACCCCCGTATCCCAGTCATCACCACTGGACTGTCACTCCCTCTGGCTAGCCTCCAGTGTGTATCTTACCTGACTATGGGGCTCCTCTCAGCCTCTAACATAAACTGTTGCTCAACCCTCTTTCATCCCCCTGCTCCCTGGGGCTCTTCTACAACCTGCTTTTTGCGTGTTCTTCATGCTCCTCCTTTCCAGGGTATGCCCACTCCCTCTTCTCCCTCCTGGCCTCCAGCATCAGTCTCTTGTTTTTTTCCTGGCCATGCCCCCTGGGCATTTCCTCCCTTGCTATTCTTTAGAGCATCTCTCCATCTCTCCCTGGCATGGGCAACTGGTGCCTCCCAAGTCTGGCAGGGGGGCACCAGATCACCAACTGGGGAGGGGGAGTCCCCCAACAGCCAATAGCTGAGCCAGTGGTGAAACTGATGAAACTGGAAGTGCACTTCGACCAGCACTTCTGGTTTCAGAGCTGGCACTTGCAGGGGGTACACAGCCCATCTGACATGCACCCCCTATGTGTCAACAGTTCTCATCTTGAGGCTGCTCCCCTGTCTCTCCCTGACTCAGCGCTGCCAGCATTGCTCCCTGGCTCAGGGCTCTTCCCCACCATCTCTCTCCAGCTTGGGGCTGCCAGTGTTTCTTCCTGGCATGGGGCTTCTCTTTCTGTCGCTCCTTGGCTTGAGGCTGCTTTGGAATGCTCTTCTGAGCAGGAATTTATTTTGTGGACCAATGACTGTGAATTTTGAAAAAGAAAGTTTCCAAACTATTAGATTTGTGTAGATTGGAAATTCAGCACAATGACTTAGTTTATCTGTAATAGCACTGACAGACAAGGAGAATTCCAGAAGTCCCTTTCATTGAGAAAACAGAGTTCAACTATATTAATTCAGTAGATAAAGTAGGAAAAGGTTGAGAAGTCAATCAAGTTCTGTATGCATAGGGACTGCAGGTATCACCAGGGAAAAACTTCAGTTTGAAAAGGTTCACTGGTTGCTCAGCTTTGCCTAATGTATTCTACTTCAGATTATGAATAGAACAATTACATAGTAAATTGCTAGAACCGTAAGCATCGATTGTACCTTTGGGGACCTTTATTGGACATCAAAATATCAGAGTAGACATCCTTGAGTAAAGCTCATCCTTTTCTAAATCTGATTTAATTTAGCTCAATTTTGGTTCCCCCACCCCCCTACACAAGTCCTGAAGTCATAGATACTTTCTGGTATAAAGAAAGGACATAAAGAAAAAAAATTATCTCACAACTCCCTATGATAGTATTAATCAGATTGCACGGATTAATCAGATTGCACAGACACAGATATTTAGGAGTGAAGATAATTATTTTCCATGTGAAGGAAAAGAAAACCCGTAATTCAATTCAATTGACAATTTTGGTTTTTTGGGGTTTTTTTATATTCTTCCATTATCTTTCAGGGCTACTCACGTGCAAATACTCAAGATGGATATACATTTGCAATTTTTTAAAATGTTATGTTTGTTTCTTTTTAAGTACTGTATTTTCTTGTACACTGTGGCAAGGCACTGTTGGTCCTGCCACTTTAAGGGCTGGAGCATACAGCAGCCAGATGCTTGAGTACAGCAGCCATTTTGAGACCCAGGACATATAGGGTGAAGCAGGAGTTTGTGGCTGGAAGTTGTATGAGAGACATCAGCTGGTGGAACTGAGGCTCAGGAACAGCTTGGAGGTTTATGGGCTGGGTCTATGGGGATGGAGGAGGCTCCTGGGCATGACCTAAAACTGCACCCTGCTGGGAATGGGTGGCCTGGTGGGGCTTCTGGTGGCATTTCATAGCCCTAGCTCCCACAACCAGGTATGTAACCCCATAGTAGGGCCTGAGAAGGTGGACCCATGTAAGAGAGTATGGGCTGCTTGCTTAGAAGTGTGATGTGAGGCAGCCTTAACTGGTCAATGTTGGGGCCAGGACCAGAAGGCTCTAAAGGGCCAAGGGCCCACCATGAGGGACACCCAAAGCCAAGGGCCTGGGGTTCTGACTGGCCTTGAAGGTAAAGCCAGGGCTTCTGTGGCCAAAGATGGAGATGGAGAGATGCTGGAAAACTAGGGTTATTGGGGGAAGGGGAGGATGAGATCAGAACGCCAAACCAAATGTCGCCCACAAGAACAGCCCAGCCAAGACTGACAACAAGCACAAGAAATACCCAGGTAAGAGATCTGGATAGTCCTGGGATTAGGGGAGTAGTACATACACCTTCAGGAGGCCTTAAATGCCTATACACTAATGCTCATAGTATGGAGAACAAGCAGGAGGAACTTGCCCTCCTGCTAGCTAACACAAACCCAGACATAATGGGGCTCACTGAAACATGGTGGGATCTAACATACAACTGGGCAGTGAACATCAAGGGCTATAGGCTGTACAGGAGAGATAAAACAGGGAGGAAAGGCAGGGGTGTGGCACTCTATGAAAAAGAACAATTCACATCCTCAGCGAGCAGCACTGGGTCAGAGGAGGGGCAGACTGAAGTGCTTTGGGTCAGAATACAAGGGGGTCAGTGGGAAATGGACTTAACGGTATGGGTCTACTACAGACCACCCAACCAGGGAAAAGTGCTAGCCCAGGAATTCTTAAGTCAGCTCGCAGAGGCAGTTAAGTCAAAGGATGTGATCATCACGGGTGACCTAAACTATCTGGACACTTCCTGGGAAAAGCAGTCAGACAGGTCTGACCACTCACATAGATTCCCAGCCATGTTCCAGGACCTTCATCTAACCCAAGAGGTGCAGTCCCACCAGGGAAAATGCCTTGTTAGACCTGGTCCGGCCACAAGCAACAGCCTGGTGAGGGGACTATGGGTGCTCAATCACCTGGGTGATAGTGATCATCGCCTATTGGATTTCACCATCCAGCACAGGGTGACAAAGGCCGCAGCAAGCCAGCAGCCCTGGACTTCAGGAGGGCAGATTTCATTGAGCTAAGGAGACTGGTCAGGGAGGCACTGAGGTCCCAGAGGAGTTGGGAGTCCAAGAAGGGCGGTTGTTCCTGAAGGAGGCGATCCTCCAAGCCCTAAAGGTAACAATCCCCACGTGGATCAAAGGGGAAAAGAATGCTCAAAAGCCCCCTTGGCTCACCAAAAGCATCCAGGAATGTCTCAAAGCAAAAAAGGAGGCTAAAAACCCAATAGAAGGGAGAGGCCATCACCAGGGAGGACTACCTCCATTGCTTGGGATTGTAGGGGTGCTGTCAGGAAGGCCAAGGAGGAGATGGAACTGGGACTAGCAACCTGGATCAAGGATAACAAGAAATATTTTTTTAAATACATAGGGGGTAAAAAGAAGGCCCTGGGTAACATGAGGCCTCTGCAAGACATGCTTGGAAATCTGGTGGTCTCACCAGATGACAAAGCTAACCTATTTAACAATTTCTTTATCTCCATTTTTCTGAGGAGGGACCAGATCATCCCCCACACCGGTATCTCCGATGGTCCCAGGGGAGGCATAGCCAGGCCCAGGGTCAGAGAGGACCTAGTCAGGGAACTTTTGGTGGGTCTGGATGTGTTCAAATCAACAGGTCTTGATGATCTCCACCCCAGAGTGCTGAGGGAATTAGCAGAGGTCATTGCAGGACCCCTGGCACAGCTTTACGAGCACTTGTGGTGCTCTGGCAAGGTGCAACAGGACTGGAAAAGGCCCAATGTGGTCTTCATTTTCAAAAAAGGGAGGATGGAGGACCCAGGAAATTATAGGCCTGTTAATCTTACCTAAATCCTGGTGAAGCTCTTTGAGAAAATTATCCAGGTGCACATCTGCGAGGGGCAAGCAGGGGAGTGTATGCTTTGGGGCAACCAACATGGGTTCGTTAGACGCAGGTCCTGTCAGATCAACCTGGTGGCCTTCTATCACCAGGTCACAAAATCTTTGGATGCAGGTGTTGCGGTGGACGTAGTCTTTCTGAACTTTAGGAAGACCTTCGACACTGTCTCTCACCCCATTCTTATTAAAAAATTAGGAGTTTGTGGTGTCGATGCCCACACAGTCAGATCAGTCACCAATTGCCTGGGGGGCCGCACCCAGAGAGTGGTGGTGGATGGGTCATTTTCGACATGGAGGGATGTGGGCACTGGGGTCCCCCAGGGCTCGGTCCTCAGGCCTGCACTGTTCAACATCTTCATCAGCGACTTGGACAAAGGGGTGAAAAGCACCTTGTTCAAATTTGCAGATGACACTAAGATGTAGGGGAGAAGTGGGCGTGCTAGAAGGGAGGGACAGGCTGCAATTGGATCTGAACAGGTTACAGGGGTGGGTGGATGAGAATAAGATGAGGTTCAATACTGACAAGTGCAAGGTGCTGCACCTAGGAAGAAAGAACCAGCAGCATATCTACAGGCTGGGGAACTCCTTTCTCATCAGCACAGAGGCAGAAAAGGATCTTGGAGTCATGATAGACTCCAGGATGAACATGGGCCACCAATGTGGGGATGCAGTCAGGAAGGCTAACCACACCTTGTCATGCATCCACAGATGCATCATGAGCAGGTCTAAGGAGGTGATACTCCCCCTCTATCTAACATTGGTCAGGCTGTAGTTGGAGTACTGCATCCAGTTCTGGGTGCCGCACTTCAGGAGTGATGTGGACAACTTAGAGAGGGCCCAGAGGAGTATGGTCAGGGGGCAGCAAGGCAGGCCCTACGACTAGAGGCTACAAGACCTGAACCTGTTCAGCCTCTACAAGAGAAGGCTAAGAGGGGAGTTGGTGGCCATCTATAAATTGGCCAAGGGAGACCAGCAGGCAATGGGAGAGTCCTTGTTCCCCCGAGCACTACTGGGAGTAACAAGAAATAACGGCCATAAGTTCACAAAGAGTAGATTCAGGCTAGATATCAGGAGGCTCTACTTCCCAGTTAGGGCGGCTAGGATCTGGAACCAGCTTCCAAGGGAAGTGGGGCTGGCTCCTACCCTGGAGGTCTTTAAACGGAAGCTAGATAAAAACCTTGCTGGGGTTGTTTGACCCCAGTACTCTTTCCTGCCCATGGCAGGGGGTTGGATTTGATGATCTGCTCAGGTCCCTTCCGACCCTACCAACTATAACAGTATAAACCTATAGGGGCCACACCTGAGAGGGGGAAGAGTGCAGGGAGCTAATCTGCCCAGAACGAGGGCGGAGCAGGTTGCCTGATGGAAAGGGGTCTAATTGGGATCCAGACCAGAGTATTATGGGGCCCAGTGTGGGGGGCCAGAGACATTAAGAACTTAGATGCCATCTGCAATGCATGGGCTGTGGTATAGGGGAAATTCAGAGCTGCAGCTAACACCCACTGGCATTGGGGCAGGAAATGGGCAGCCTCCCACCTGAGTAATATCTTTATCATTTTCCATCAAGGCATGGCAGAAGATAGAGGCAAGCAGATGGACCAGAAACAGGTGGGAGGGCCAACATCCAACTGGCCCTGGGAAAGCCTCCTGTTACATATACAACCCCGGAATAAGATATGAACCTTGTTTTTGAAAGGCAGAATGAAGGGAAAAAAGGTCTTTCTATGTAAATACATAATTGAGTAGCAGCAGCTAGTGAGCAGAGCCTGCTCATTATTCTCTTCTCTATGGATAGCATGCAGATTTTACTGTCACTTGTAAGCAGCAGGAACTGCTCTTACCATGTGTCTCACATATAATGTGCACTCCAATTTCAGCATCTGGTTTTTGCAAAAAAAGTTGCATGTTGTATATCAGAAAACATGGCAGTTGGGCCCCTTAAAGTGTACTCTTCACCTGTGAACCACACAACCCATTTAACAGGTAGCTGCATGAAGAACAACTAACTCTAAAATAAAAATTGTCCCCAAAGCCTGTAGTACTGTTTTGGTTTCCATTATCACAACACTGAGAACCACAATTGTTTAAACATGTTGTATTTTAAAAAACAAGGTTGGACAAGACATTGATGACCTTTTCAGACTAATTAAAAGTCTGGGAATTCTCCCCCAAAGGATGAAAAGGCTGAGGTGAACTAAGTCTGATATTCAGGAGGGAAAAAATGAGGCCTTTATCAGGATATGGAAAGAGTCTAGTGGCATTCTCCTCAGAAGGATCAGCATTGGCGCTTGTTACAACTGGTGCTTGTTGCAGAAAATGCAAGTGTCTCTAAGAAATTCATCTATTTCTACAACAACAGCCTTTCTTGGTGCTTTCTGTGAGACCACCATCTTATTCCTGTTCTGAGAGTTTTGCCTCCTACCCCATCACTGCAGTCCTTTGTGTTTGTTAACAAGTCCTGCCATATACAAACCAGCCAACACAAATTTATGAATGAACTTTGGTGGAATACTCTTCTTACAGTGAGTGATAGCATAGCATAGCATACCAGATGAAAATGATGTGCGCTCCTATATATATTAATGAGATCTGGTCTGAAAACAGACAAGATAATTTTTTAAAAAACATTTTCTCCTTTCCAGCTGAATCTTGTTTCAGTAATTATTTTTGATCAACTCTAGTACTTGCCCTTCAGGTACTGAAGTATTTAGAGGCTCTGCTTTAGTTATTTCTTCCAGCACTTTCTCATAGACATTTGTGGATTGCTCAATGCCTCTATATTTTGATATGACATCTAGAGACCCTTGTGATAGATGCTCTAAGAGTACAATGGATATGTAGGTAGATAAATGGTACATAGGTTTAAAATGAGATACTTAGTACAAAGATACAGAAGTAAAGTGTTCAGACCCTTAGAGGTGTCTATACAAGCATTAGAATTACACACTTAAGAATTCTGGAGCAGCCTGTTTTGATTCTTCTCATCTTTCACTGCAATTCATCATTACCATTACTCCCAAAAGGAAACAAAGGCAATTATCAAAGTTAAGACTGATGAGATGCTTGAAGAAGAGATCAATACAGCATCTATGTCTGACTGCTCTGAGTAACGACTTCAAAATAAGGAGATGGCCATGCTGCAAGATACTTAGGCTTAGACAAAATAGATGATGACAGATGATTTGCAAGTGGTACTGGGGGAAAAAAGTGTAATCTTTTTCTTTCTCCTCCTTTTTCCTTTTCTCCAGTTTTCCCTTGAGGAAAGAAACCGTTCTGATCAGTAGATCCTGTGAATGTGATGAACCTTGTTCTGCAAAAATATTCAGCTATTTAAAACCTGGTGGAAAAAAAACAATGGATTTTGAAATGCTCCTATATTAATATGCTTTTAAACTTGGCTTTGTAATGTTGGTAGGGATTTTGGAGTGGAACCTAAAGTTAACAGATCTGTTGTATGGGCTGATAGAAGAAGGTTATGTAAAATAACAGGGTCACATTTGCAGGAGGAAGCTCTGTAGGCAAGTGTACCCACTTACATATATAGAAAGTTTTAGTTGAAAGTTTAGTATAGTTAATTAAAAGTATCTGCTTTTTAATGTGGCACATGTATTGGAGACACTATTTTTATCTAGAGGAACATTACACAGCTTAAAAATAGTTTATAAATCCATTGACACTACTATTTCTTTCTAATTTTATTATCTTCCCTTTTGATTTTTCTAATGAAAGTGTTGGCTGTCTTTGGCCCAT
This sequence comes from Crocodylus porosus, assembly GCF_001723895.1. Taxonomy (NCBI): domain Eukaryota; kingdom Metazoa; phylum Chordata; order Crocodylia; family Crocodylidae; genus Crocodylus; species Crocodylus porosus. The sequence continues at coordinate 16,339,338 of NW_017728914.1, forward strand.
GCAATAAGATCTTTTAAAAATATAATAAATATGCCAGACTGCACACAGCTGTCATTGCCTTCTTTAAACCTAATTTAGGGCTGGCTAATAGTAGATTATTTTATTTCCATTGTGCCTATTGCTTATGAAATCTGAAATCTAGCCAGGAAAGCCATGTTACATTTTAAGTATGAGCAGACTGTTAAGGATGGAAATTGTGTGGAATAAAGACAAAAGGTTCAACTTCATCAAAACTCTGGTGTCCCTTTAAAAACATCAGTCACTCACTTAAGCTGTTTTCCACCTACCATTTTCCTATGAAGTTTGGCTTCCATATCTCAGTGGACTAGCTTGTCTTCCCTTGGATAGATTTTGTTCTCCCCGGCACTTGGCTGCTTTGACCCACCTCAAATCTTTAAGCTAATTTGACACTTTAAAGAAAAAGAGAGGGAGGGCAAAAGCACAAAGGAGAGCATTAGAATTAGAAATAGAATTAAAAATAAGGGTGAGTAGTTTGGAAGAAGAAAGTAGGGACCAGTAGTGTAGCTAAGAGGGGGATAACCACTACATACCAGAACCACTTGTGAGTTAGTAGGGGTAAAAAAATACCAGCTGCTCCACTGCTGGTCCAATGACCATCAGCCCAGTTCAGAGCACAGACATGCACAGGTGCACCTCTGATGAGGATACAGTGTATAAAAGACAGCTTGTTCTTTGATATAGGCCCATTTCTTTAGTTTTGGAGTGGAGGGGTTTCTTTTTAAGTTATCAGACATCTGACCCCAGACCCAGTCTCTGTTGCTTCCCCAAGCACTCCCTGCAGGTCAGTATCTAGCTGCTACCGCTGCTGCTGCCATTCATGCCAGCAACCATTTTGTCTCCCAGCCACCTGCCTGCCTCCTGCTGTCCCTGCTGAATCTGAAGATTGCTAGCTCTTGCCCTGCAGTAACCCATCTTTAAAAGGTATTTCATCCTTCTGTCATTGGGCAGGGCAGGTGACCCTGTCTATTCTTCATTCTTTTGCTGAGTTATGACCTTAGCCCTGGAGACAAGCCATGGATCTGATGCTTTTCAGATAAAATGGTATCAGCTGGATATGGGAGCATATATTTAATCTTTCCTTTAGCTATTTGCCATTGAAATGCAAAACAAACACATTTTAATACACCTTTTAAACCACATTTTTGTCAGACATCTAACGGATACAGTATTATATTGTATATGTTCCTCTGTAGCAGAAATCCCTTAACTATATTTATTTGGTATCTGATCATAATTGTGATACACTAAATCACATGATTTTATACAGGACAATTACATTTTTAAAAAATCGGAAATGAATTGCACAGATTTGGAAATGAATGGCATATGCACAGATTTGGAAATGAATGGCATATGCACAGATCTGGAGATGAATGGCATATGCACATATTCATCCTGATTCACTATTGCCCGCCATCTTTTGGACCACAAATGGACAAGTGGCACAGGCAGTCTCCATTTGTGGCATGTGGCTGGTCAGAGAGGGGACCAGCAGCACGATGACAGACAGAGAAGAAAGCAGAGTAACAGATTGGATAGGGATGGGGATTGGAGTGGCTGGGGGAGGATACATGTGCAAATGAAGTGAGAATTTGGTAGCATTTAATACCAAATCAGAATTGATAGGCTTTTACATTCACTTATGAGCAGTATAAAACTGTGGGGGCCAAGCCCGTTGGCTGGCATGCTACAAACTATCCCCGTGCCCTCTGTGAGTGCCACTCCAATGCACACTAGTGCAAATCAGATGGAAAGTTGATAGCATTTAAAATGAATCTTAAATTCGTCTAAACATGAATTAGAGAGACAGTCTGCAAATATAATTGATTTTATGGCATTGCTAACACTCCCTTTTTCTTCATTTTTACTTTGAAATATATTGGCAGCCTTTTCTCACTTGCTATCACATTAGTGTTTGTTTTTCTATAGTGCTCTATAAATTATTTGAATTGAGCTACTGTGATTCATAGCTGAAAGTGGATTTATGGGTAATTCTGTCATGAAATAAAAGTCAAATGTTGGCATACAGTTTCTTTTCCAAGGAAATAATTCACTACTTTTTCATCTGTTATTTTTAAAAGCTTCATTGAGAATTAGTGACCAAAAATTGTGACACATTACTCTACTGATCTACAAGAAAATGTTATAAGCACAGAAAAAATTTTGCAATTGGAAAGCATTTTGAAGGTCTTTTTGTCAATTGTAGTTATTTGAATAATATATTTTCTTTTTCTTTTTTTCCCCTCGTGTACCATTTCTCTTCTATTTGCAGTTTAGTTTGTTACCATTCTGAAAGTTTTAGAAAATGATGGCATTCAAATGGAAATAAAAAGGGTGGGGGAAGTATAAAAAATAGAAGCCATTTGGAAAGAAATAGAGGTATAAAAAGAATCCTAGCTGGCTATTGATGTATTTCTTTACTTGTTTGTTTGTTTGTTGGTTTATCCCTCTCTTTTCATGATTGTGAATGACAGAAGCAGTCCAAGTTTTTTCTAATAAAATACCCATGTGAACATGCAGGACAGTCTCAAGAATTTGAAAGTGATGTGATCCATCTGCAAGTCAGTGGAATAAAAAAAATCTACTTAGGCTACTGAATGACTTCTTTCTTAATCTATAGCCTATGTCTCATAATTGCACTATAACAAAGTATGCTATTAAAAAAATATAAAGCATTCAGTATATATGAACAACACATCCTGTTCCTTACTACACATTACTATAACCTTGGTTATAAGTCATAATGAACTTCTAAACATATAATCAGATTAGGGAATCATTTTAAATTATGAACAGTACATTTGAAGCCAATAGATTTCTTCACATGAACATTGAATATATCAGGCTGGATTAATCCATGTTAGGTGACTGACTGTATAATGATACATCTGTTTTATGGTGTAACCGTCCAATATTCAGTTAGAAGATTTCATTTTTTATGAGGATATCCAGTTAATTGCTTGCAATCATTGTTTATATGTTCTTTGTATTGGGGGATAGTTTTGATTTACAAATCTAAGGTGGCATCTGGTTAATAGGGGATAAAATATGTAACAAAGGAGGTCTGCGTTGTTCCACAAGTCATGCACTTTTTAAGTGGCTGTATCACAGGATACCTACCCCATGCTGGTTCCCTTCCCACCCTGGCCTTTGAGTGCCTTTTCTGGAGGGCAAGACATTATGCAGTCACTGTTCTGAATGGTATAACGCAAATAGCTAATCATTATACAGTTGGTATTGTGGGGCTTTTTTTTTGGTAAAGGATTTTTCACAAAATGTTATCTGTAGTAATGCTTAACTTAAAAAATTAAAAAGGCATCAGATTGATACCTGGTGTAGACAAATGATCAGTGCATTCCTTTATAACCTTTACTAGGAGTTTTTAATACAATTATGTGCGATGGATTTACCAATGAGTGGAAAAAGTCTCCAGAATCCCAGGATCAAAGGATCCTGTAATATGCAAAAGAAAACAAACTTCTCGGGAGCTCCCTGGGGTGAAGTTCAGTAATAAAACATTAGAAACTAATTAATTTCAGTTTAGAACAATTTTAGCCATCACCATCAAAATATCACATTTCATTCATACAACATTTAAATGTATATTTTTCAGCACATGGTTCCAAGGACTGTAATCTGTAATCTTGATTTTTCTTTTTACCAATTTTAAAGCTTGAAACAAATAAAGTGTCTTGCTTAGAATCACTCAGCATGTGAGTGGCATAGCTGGGAGTAAGTAATTTTTCTGTCTCAAAGACTAAAAGCCACATTTTATCTCTAACAATAAGATAAGCATGTTTTCAGAGTAGTAGAAAGTATAAACAGGGGATGTCTACACATGCATTTAGTCACAACTTAATTTACTGCACAGTAAGCTAATGGGCAGTAAACTATTTTGGGTAGATGTCTACACACAATGATGTTCAGGGTCCAGCAGTCATCATCTGTGGTCTCCATGACCTAGCCCAGGATGTTATTTTGGGCCCACAGGACCTGCAGGTGCTACTGTTCCAAGTCCAGAAGTTCAGCTCAGAACTTGCTCTACGCCCTCCTCTCACACCTCCTCTTGGGCAGTCTCCCAGGCAATATTCTTCACCCACCACCTCTCCTGGTGGGCCAAGTCCTTCTCCCAGTCCTCAGCCACACCCACTGGCCACTGAAGGAGGAGGCTCTGGTTTTGCATGTGCCACTGGTGCAGCTGGCCCATCTGCATGGCTCCAGTGCTGCGTGGCAGTAACCCTGACCTGGAATCCTTGATGGGGCCAGTCGCGTCTGCCTCATGTCCAGATGCAGGCCTTGCAGAGGCAAGAGACAGAAGATTTTTGTCAGAGTTTGCAACATTTCAGAGCTAAGATTCTCTGCACTAGGGTCCATGCACTGCCCAGCCTCAGATCAGGGGTTGGCCATGCGCGTGTGCCCAGGGACCATGGTAAGTCAGGCCAGGCAATCCCAGGCCCAGGTGGCTGCTGGCCAAGCCCTGCATCCCTGCTCACTCCTTTGGGGCCACTGGCTCACTGGGTGCTAGGTGCAGGCAGTCTGCCCTCCCCACCCCTTTCCCAGGGCAGGATAGGCCAGGATCCTACCAGCACCTGCTGCTGTGGCTCCAGACCCTGCTCCCCTTCTCCCCCGCTACACTCTGCTGCACTGCCACCCTGCCTACAAGCACTACATGTCCCTGCCCCCTGCTGCTGAGAAGGACATCACTTCTGATGTTGACACCTTCCTCCAGTTGTGAGTAACCCATGCCCACAGAGCTGCACAGACACAGACTACTCAATAAAGTTCTGAACTGTGTTGTGCCTCTCTGTGTGCTGTGCATAGGCAGATTAATGGATGGGCCAGCTGGGCCCAGGCCCACTACTAATGGAGCTCAAGTAGAACTCCTCCATCAATGGGACTGGGAGGAGCAGGGATGGGGCCAGGCTGGCCGGGAATGCTGTGCTGTGCCTGGTGTGGGGGAGGTTGGTGATGCCAGGTTAGGAGTGTCATGCTGCGCCTCTCCAAGTGGATGGGCAGTGGTGCTGGAGGGTGCCTTGGGGGGAGCTATAACCCCCCCCAAAGTCATCTAATCGCTCCCTGTAGCCACCCCACCCAGCACCACCACATGCCTTCAGAGGCATGGCACATCACTCCTAACCCAACCTGGCCTAGCCCTGTGCATCTGCACAGCCGCAAAGGACACAGCCAGGCAGCAGCTCTCTCCAGGTAAGTGTAATAGGGGTGGAGAGCTAGACAGAAGCTGCTACAGTACAAAATCTACCCTTTAAGTGGATTTTAAAAAAACTAACTGTCAGGTCTCAAAATGACACTGAAGCCAATGTGTTCTTATTTCAGGGAGGGGGTCTTGGCTATGTGGCAGGCCAGTAGGGAGCACTCCTGCATTGAGCCATCCACCTCACTGCACCTGACCACCTTGCAGGCTCTGAGTGCCTCCCTGGGGATGCCATACGTCTAGCCTACCACCTTCCTGAAGCACACCCAGTAGCCTGGGGGTAACATTGCCACCACCAAGGGATAGGCTTGATTCTGGCTCTGTGCACCCTGGAAAACACAGGCCTAGTAGCCCTCAAGAGTACTTGATTCACTTCAGGAACCTGGGTTGCTTTCCTCAGTCAGAAGCACAAGTAGTGGTCTCCTTTAGTCAGCCAAACCAAGGGGACCCCAAGGCATAATCTAGACCCACTCCTGATAAGTCTCCCACACTAGGTACAAAGGAGAACTTTATTGGTTACAAGGGGTAGGGTTAGAATAGGGTACAGGGTAGAACAATATCAGAGAAATCCCATAGAGCAAACTGGCATGGCTGGGTAGCCTTTGATCACGCATGTGAGTTACTGCAAGCTATATATCTTGTTAGATCTCAGGTAGCTTACTCACAAGTATCATCCAGAGATAGGTGGAGATTTCCTCTGGAGGCAGGCAGTTCCTTGATCATGGGTTTTTAGAGAGAGAGAGCAAGTTTCAGATGGTTCAGCTCTTCTCTCTCTCTGAGTCTTCCGCATGACTGCTGCCCCTCCTCCTGGGCAGTCCTTAACTTATAGCCCTTATGACCTCATTTACTTGGGCCAGTGGAGGCCAGCACCTGTTGGCTGTCAGCCCACCAATTTGAAATGCATCACCAGTTGCTAGGCAGACTGGCAGTTCCTAGCTCCCCATGGAGCCCAAGCCCCTCACCCAGGTATGTGATGCCAGTAACGTAGGCAGAGGGAGCAGGTTTCCCCCCATCCCTCAGGAATATATCCAGCTCAGGTTACGTAAAGAGATTGGGTAAGGTGTGTACCCTCTGCAGGGCCCATCTTAACCAAATTGTCACAGAGCAAAGTTTTTGGGGAGAAACAGAAGGTGGCCTTCTGCCACAGGCTATTGGCCTTATAATATTTGTTTTCTTTTCTTCAATAGGTGGGAAGGAAATATAAAATTATTACTCACAAAGTTTTCAGATGCAAGGACTGTAGAAATAAGGGAGGAAAAGAAAAATTAGGTCACTAATACAAAATTACCTGGATTGCTTAGCCAGCTGAGAACAGGCATACAACTTATGTGCTTAGTTCAGACAAGTGGAGTCATATATCTGTGAATAAAGTCTATAGCCTGTCTTAAAGATCATCAGACTCTGTCCTGGGAATCAGTGACTGTGAAAAGACCTTGAGGATGTGATGAGTAATGATCTGAGAATAAAGTCTCAGTGTTATATCCTAGCTAAAAGGGTTAATGTGCTCCTTTTATACATAATGAGCTGTATAATTACTAGAAAATTGAATAGTAGCAGGGGGAGGTATTATATTAGATCTGTGTTTGTCACTGGTGCAACTATTTCCAGAATTCTGTGCCCAGTTTTTGTGTCCACAGTTCATGATGGATGTTGATAAATTGGAAACAGTTCAGGGACAAGCCATGAGAATAATTAAAGAATAGGAAAATATGCCTTTTAAGAAAAGGCTCAATCAAAAGAAAGACCTCATTGATTATGGTACACTGCCAAGAATGCAGAGGATATTAGGAAAACAGACTTAAGAGAAAGAACCTGATATTAAAAATATTATGGTGAAGCAAAGCAGTTAGAATAAAACAAATAATGTTCTGAATGGTATCAAACTCAAATGAGTTGACAAGCCATATCCAGATTGCAAAGCTTCTCACTGCAGCTACCAGACTGGCTGTGTTGATGCAGTCAACACATGGGGGTTAACACTGCTGCTGCCACTCAGTGCTTACCAGTGCTGCTGATTTACATGCTGAGCAGCAGTTAAAACCTTTAAATCATGTGCTGGGTGAGGGTGGGTGGGTGATAGTAAAACCCTGTGTGTTAACAATGAGATCTGTCCAGCAAGAGAGAAGCCCTGTCCACCAGATGCCCCACCTCCACAGTGTGGATCTGACCTGAGGGCTGTATGTTTGAACCCTACTTCTAGAGAGTTAAATGCTACATTTCCACTCTCCTCCCCGCCTTTTTGTGCCCTTAAGTGTTTTTCACTTCTGGACAGCTGTTGAAATGAAAATATTACATGTCCATCTTTTCACCATTCTACATTAGCACCATGAGGCAGCAATCTTTGTATGCTTTGTAACCTTGACAAGGTTCAGGGAGATGGGCAGAGACAGGGGAAAGTTCTAAAAATTTTGCAAGTGGGCTTGTTCAGTTTTTCTGGCTCAAAGGATAATGGTCTAGTTCTGGTATTTTCCACACTTGGTAATTTAAACGGCTGTTATTTGTCCCCAGTCTCTATATGCACATGAGTCTTTAACTGAAAAAGAAAGTAAACATAAATTATTAAAATATAGAATGTACTATTAGAAATTCTACATCTGAAGAAGGTTGGTTCCCAAATGTATGCACAAAGTACTCATATAAACAAATATCAGTCCTCACTATCATCCACATAATTTCATTTTCATGACTAAATTTTGCTCAGAATAGGAAATAGCAGAGACACAAGACACTCTGCTTAAGACCCCGGATTATTTGTAGCTTTGCATTTTCTTAAGATATCACAGGTTGAGGACAGGGACATGCTGGGCTGCTAGAAAATGGTTAAACACTAGCAAAAGAGAATCCCTTGCTAGTTTCAAGAATCAACAAAAGTAGACTGGTTCTCAATCTTCCTGTAAGTTTCTATCTTAAATACTTTATCCCCAAAGTTCTCTGACTTCTGAATTCCTAAACATTAATGCCATTCTGAGAGTAATCCTGTACTACTTGCAGTTCTTGAAACAACAACTGTAAACAGCAAAGTTTCAAGGTCCATATTAGCAAAGGGTTATTATGTAGGTGGAATAGCTGTTATGATCCACTTTTTCTATAGAAATATGTAAGGTTCTGAGGTAAATGTCAGAGAACTGGGTAAATGTCACCTTCATCTTAATTTTTCTCATGGGAAAATGACCACTGCATAAGAAATTTGGCAAGGATATACAAAGGAAGTGGTCTCCTAATTTATATTCATCATGCCTATTCATGTCCTTTTTTTTTATAAATGCTAACAAATGTCCTGATTACAAGAATTAGACTGCAGGATGGACCGTGCTTTAGAAGTGCAGGAATCGCTCTACTCAAGATTTATTAGTTCAATGCCAAATTCTGTTATTTCTTACTCCAAAACTGAAGGGACTGTCATATTCAATTTTGATACTGTTCCCTGTCTGTATGTCCATAGTCCCCTATACTGCTTAATATTAATATATCTATAGTTCCAAACCTATGTCTATGAGGTGGTTGAGGAACTATTTTCCAGATAGGCACAGTAAAGCCCACAAATACATTCCCATTATCATGAAGATCAGTGGAATCATGTCCTCTATTTTTTTTATTATACTGTTTTAATAGGATGAACTGTTTTAATAGGAGGATCTTCTAGCTGGGCACTGTGATGGAAACCAGCTAAAATGGGAGTCACTTGGATTAAACGGGAGGATTTAGCTGGTGGCTTCATTTGCCTATTAAACAAAACTGCACCCCTCCCCGCTTTCCCCCTAAAGAATCTGTCGGAAATTGTGACTATGCCTTATGTCTGCCTTGTTCTATAGCATGACTATAAGTAATAAAGGAATGTTTCCAATGCCTGTATTAATTACATTTCTAGATCTATGATGAGAGATCCAGTGCAAGGAAGTAATCCATACCAAAAAACAAAAAGTTATGACATTTCAGTTCTAATTTATTCTAGAGGTCTTACCTCTGTGTTTCAAAGAACCTACCCAGAACATTGGGACTAAGGTATAAAATGCCTGAAATATTATAGGTACTCTAATGTTTTAATTAATAATAATATCAGTAATATACATCATATTGCAACCTATTAAATTTATTCTTTTTCAACCCTTTCATATCTCAGGTAATTGGCCAATTCAGCTCAAACATTTGGGAAAAATTGGCCACCAGTCTGATGTGTGAAATATGACATAGTCGGTCATTTCTTTTATTCCAGGATTTTCAGCATAAACAGCTGTAAATAAAAAGTTACAATAAACTGAAACTTAAGAGTTAGAATTGCAAGAAAACATTTTTTTTTAAATGGTAGCATTATCTACCTTTTCATTTTATAAGGATACTGAAGTCTCTCTTCATCCCTCTTTAAGAGCACATTTATATGTGCTGTGGGATGTGGCACCAGGCACTTTAATTAGAGAGCTACACTAATTCAAAGTGTTGTGGGTCATGTGTATCAGCATCCCTGCATGTCCTCATTGCTGAAAAAATGGCAGTGGGGCACTTTGAACTAAAGCTCATCAAATGTGTTTTATTTCAAAGCATCCCACTGCCATTTGTCCAGTGCAGAAATGCAAAGGGACATTGATACACAGGGCACGGAAGTCTGCCAGAGCGCATCAATTTCCATGCTCTCACAGATTCAATTAATAGAGTCTGTTCATAATGCGCTGAATTTCCAGAGTGTTGGAGCAGACTCCATGCATGTGTATAGGAGCCCTAGATGGCTACATTTTGGAACAGAAAGCTATGTATTGGAATGCATGAATATTGGGAAGAAAATAGTCAAGAGGCTCTTGATAACATAGCCCATTTCACTTAGTGCTCTAATTTAGGTCTTAATTATGGGAAATAAATGCCTTATTTACTAATCCACCCAGTCTTTCTTAATTGGTTACTTTATCTCACTAAGAATAATTAAGTTCCATCAAAACATTCCATCCGCTAATCCTCCCTAGAAACTCTGCTTATTCAACCAACAGAAGCCTTTCTGACACAAAAAGCCCTCATACATACATATTTAATGAGCTGAATTTTATTTGTGTTGATATACAGAAACATTTTGACTTTTTTCAGCAGACATTTTAATTATGGGTATTGATGCCACAATTAGGAGCATAGTGAATCAGCACAGCCAGTCAAGGCCTTGCCATTTCTGCTTTTTCCAAAATGTTTAATTGTATCCCTCTATCCACAATGGAACAGATAAGGTAATTCAGTACTTTGGTAATTAAGAGGCTGAAATCAGAGATGATCCAGATCCAAAGGCCAATTAAACCTGACCCAAAGGACAAACAATGTAAATTGTTACTCAGTACCCCATTTTTTATGAGAAAAGAGCTGGTTTTATTAGACCTGTGTATGCGGTTGTCTCAAAAACAAATTCAGGTGACATTGTTTGCACGGGTAAATATTTGTTTGCAAAATCATGATAAGGAAAGTATTTGAACTGGCCTGAAAGATTAAAAGAATGACAGCAACAGGTAGCAGTAGTGAGACCACTGCTGATTATGGTGATCAATACTGTCATTGGCTTGTTTCTTTGTACTTTCCATCTGTCTGATTCATCCATTGTCTCCTAGACTGTAAGCGCTTTGAAGCAGGTGTCTGATCTGTGTTTGTACAACAACTAGCACAATGGGATTCTGTTCTGTGACTGGGGCTTGTATACATTATCACAATGCGAATAATAAAGAGGCAGCATCAGAGGAAGAATTAATTATCTGAAGCATAACAGTCTTCTTAGGGTAGATAAATGCTGGTAGAATAGGGAGGAGTTTGGTCTCAAATTAAGGATTGAGACCAAACGTATCTCTTCACCAGAATTTTCTGACATGTTAAAACCAATAGGATTAAGCCATGCTTGTCTTTATAAAGCATCTGTTACTTTTTTGGACTCTGCCCGCATCTACACAAAACACGTACTGCACAGTAGCTTGTTACAACTGCGCAGTAATAACGAGCTGCTGCACACCCAGCATCACCTGGAAGCCACGCAGGGACACTAGTTACTGCTCTATCATTTAGTGCTTGGTTATGCAAGTACTAAATGACTAAACAGTTCAGCATCTCATGTAGATGCCACCTCAGTGAACTGTTATTTATGTAGGTATGGACAAATAACTGCAAGTTAAAATGGTGTCATGTGCCAACTTCTCTACAGTAGTTGTTCATGCCTGTTCTTACATCATCCTGAGTGGAAGCTAAATCATAACTGAGGTCTCACAAAAGAGGGGTAAATTACTAGAACTTAGCCTCCACTTAAGCCGTGAAATTTGAGTAGGCCTATGAGCAACTACTGCAGAGAAACTGGCATGTAGTAATTCCCCACATCCTTTGAACTCTGAAATGTGTTCAATTTTACATAACCCAAGTATGTTCACCTCTTTGAAAATATTCTGTCTAAGCATTTTTTAAAATTATAATGCTTTCTTAAATTGGATAAGGCTGTAATTCTTGGGGGCACTATAAACAATGATGATTCAAGTCAAAAGTTAAACTGAGCCCAAAAGCCCATGGGCTAGCATGGTGAAGGCTCACCACCTTTGACATCCCAGCCCAAACAAGTAGGTGTCTGAAGCCACAGAAAAATGCCTTAACCACTGTTCCCCTCAAAAAATGAGAATACTAATAATATATTGGTCATTCATTTGTGATTGATGTGATTAACTCCCTTAAGGATAGGAGAAACCTCTCCAGTTTCCCAGCATGCAAACCTACAGCAGAGAAGAGTGTGAATCCCTGGCATTAAGTCCCTTGCAATTTTGAATCTGTGGGAAAAAAGCCTACCTTCCTTCTGGCAACTTTTGATGGATGAGTCTGACATGAGTCATGCTTCACAGGGTATCTTGCAACCATCCAGTAGCAACCCAAAAAGGATCTAATGATGCTTCAGGAAATGTTAAATTCTGCTGAGATATGTCCTAGGATAGCACTGAATTATGCCATCAGGCAGTCGCAATCAATCCTGTACCCTGTTCCACTTCCAAAAGTTTTTATAGACCCCCTTTCATGTCAGGCCCTAGAAAATGGACATCTTTCTCATGTATCAGTAGGGGCAATAGTGCCATAGTAGCAGAATTGTCTTTTCTGTGTTGGCCTGGTGAGATCTACTTAAGAAGGGGCACTAATGAGTGTGGTATTAGAAAAATACTACTTTTAGGGATAGCTCTCTGGGAAATTATATCCAATATTTTGGTGACAGCTTGTTTGGCAAAAATTACGTGTACACTCTGCAGTGCAGTGCTCCACACCAATACCAATCCGGTAATAAACAGTTATCTTCCACACAGAAAGCAGCTCAGCTGCAGATGCATAAAGTTCAGCGTAAGCTAATATATCCTTCTGAGGAGCTCCAAGCTGCAGCACTAAGACTGCTTCCAGTATTTGAACTGGGTGATTTCAGCATAGATATACTCTGACAGATAACTGGTTATATTGGTTTATTAATATTTATGTTATTATAGTATGACTCAGTTTATCCCTCTAGCCTGTGCACAGAGAATAAAGGGTTTAGTGCCAAATTTGGCTCCATTCAGGAGAAGACAAGGTAGACTTTTAGCATTAACATAGTCTTAAATATCTGTGTTAACATATCAACAAATGTAAGATGCCCAAGACCCATGGGAAGAGAAACATGAACAGAAGGGAGAGCAGGCTGGAAAAAAAGCAGCTTGGCAGCTCCTGGGGAGAAGTCTGGGGACTGAGACAAGTGGAAGAGCTTCATGGAGTTGGAGATTCTGGAGAGGAAAGATCTGAGTATTCTGGGGGACTATGTGGGCTGAAATGGGGATGAAGGGACTAGAAAACCCCTTTAAGGGAGCAGAGACTATCTAGCTGTGTGGCCTTTGCCCCAGTAAATGCCTTTACTGAAGACACTGTCTGCTTTGCTTCTTGGAACTGTGGGTTGCATTGGGTGCTTCCAACAAGAGGTAAAGTCCCTCTCTCAGGAGCAGAACTGGATGCTAGCTTCTGAGTCAGGGCCATGGTGAACCAAGGAAGGAGAGGGTCCAAAAAACCATGGTCTCAGTGTGGGAAAGAGTCTGGATTCACCTCTTGCGGCAGAAGCCAAATCTGAGCTGGTTTCAGAGGACACTCTCAGAGACCAGACAATGCCCCAGAGGTCCTGAGCAAGCACTGCTGGAAGGGCACTCTGTGGCATACTCCTTATCAATAAATGAAATATCTAACCTGTCTGTAAGCTGCAATATAGAATTGCACTCTGGGACAGTTGCCCTTTGCCTAATGTGCATATCTCAGTAATAAAAGAAGAAAGATAGGCAATCACAAAGGGCAGCCCTCAATGGAAAAACAAATTAATACTAACCTGCCTGTGGAATCAAATGAAGATTTCTGTGACGTCTTTCACTTTCCTTTTAAATTCATTGAGCAGATTGTTGATGTACTTATGAGCTGACTGAAAGCTGTCGCTCAAAGCCTAATTGTACTTTTTTAAAAAGAGCAAGAGAGAGAAAGAAACCCTCAATCAATGCCTGTTGTGTTCTCCAGTGCCTGAGGAGCAACCTTGACTTTTGTCCTGAAAGTCAAAATTGAGAAAAAGTGAATGAGAATAGTTTCTAGACTCTTTTTATATATTTCCTTAGCAAACTCCACGTACTACTGAAAGTTAAGAAAGAAAAAAATCAGGAAGACAATAAAACCTCCATTTATTTTCAGTTAAGGATTATAAATGTGCTTTAGTGTTTTAGGTAATTTTGTTCATAGATAAAGGTTTGAACATGGACAGATCAGCATGACTTTCTGGGCTTTTTATGATAATCTTGCCATCTTGAAGGGTTTATCTGCTAGGGTAAAGCAACAAGTAAGCTGGGATCACTTAAATCTATTGATGCCAAAACTATTGACCTTTCAGTATTTTGGGAATTCAGACCTCTTTCATGTTTCTTTGAATGAAAAAGGCAGTAAGGAAAAAGATTAATTTCATGAATCAGTAATGTGCAGTCCTTTGCAGCCTAACGATATTTGTAAGACTGTTCCCCCAGAGCTATTGATTGAGTCTCCAGGCCATTATCTAGCCTCTTTCTGTTGCCCCTTGAAAGGCCAAAGGGGAGGTAAAGAAGAGCTAAAGAAATTAATTAATATGTTAAAAATGCAGCATGCCTTTATTGGAGTTGTAATATATGGACCCTGGTTCTATTTCTGGCTTGTGCCAGTCGCCTGAGCTTGTTTCTCCACCCAGCCTTTGGATTCATGCAGATGTTCTCAGGACCTAGTCTACAATCAGGCAGCTTACTTTAAGCCTCAGGATCATAGATCCAGTCTCACTTGTGCAGATGTTTGCCAGTGCCGGGGAACTTAATCTGAGTCAGGGTGTGTGGAGGGACAGTCAGGATTGTGAGGGTTGCTGGTTGGCCTCAGAGGGGTTGTCTGTCCATGTGTAAGGGGATCGGGACGTGGCTGTAGGAAAACAGCAGCCACAGGGCTAGAGCAACCAGCTGGGCTTTCCCAGCTGCAGGGCTGCACTCCGAACACATACAGACATTTAGTAAATCAGGCTAACCCATTCAAAAGATAACTTAGACAGCTTCTCAGGTAAACTATGTTAAATTGGTTTGGCCATTTTTTTGCCCAATTGAAGCTCCCTGACTGTCTGCATAGATCAGCACTTAGATCAACCTAAACCTAATTAGGTCAATCTAAGAACATCTGCATGTACCCCTTGTCCATCACGTCTGTTTACATGGCAAGTTCTTTGCATCAGGGACTGTCTCTTGCTATGTGCATATACAGTGTCACAATAGAGCTCTGGTATTAATGGGGCCTCTAGGGTAATATAATTTCATAACAGAAAAATGTATGATTTTCCTTAGTGTGGAACAAATGTTTGTGGAATAACTAGATTAGCATTTTCATGTTTAATTAACTTGTGCTAGCTGGCAAGGACAGATACAAGTTACAATAGAGCCACAAATATATTCTTAATGACAGTATGCTAAATGGCCAAAGGCAGGCCTTTCATAGAAGCCAAGTACAGTAATAAGGTTTGGCGAAGAAACTTACAGATTTGTTTCAGAAGTCAGGGATTCCAGTTACCAGCATTAGCAATCTGGTGTCTTTGATAGGCAGCATTCTGTTAAAACAAAACCTTCAAAGAAAATATCCCTGAAGGAATAATTTTCTCTCCAATTCTGACATATAATAGACCTGTTAACCTGAATTACTTAATGCTGATTAAAAAGAATTCAGAATACAATGTTAATTGCGTTAATTACCTTCCTTGTTTACATCTTCCTAACCTTATGGGCAGTATGTTGTTGCTACATTTGTATTTGCCTAAAACTATTCCACAGACTATTTCTTTCTCCTTGTCCCTATTTTTAAGCTGTTTCTCTCTTTACTGTGTCAGTTTTTTCTGGGTCTTTGACTTTTATTCTGAAAAACTCATTCAGAGTAATTAACTTATCACAGCTGCAATTTTGAAGATATTTATCATTTTTGTCTTCCTTAAAACTTGATTAAATCTTGTTAAGATCTGAGCATAATTACTGCATATAGATTTAAAGCAATAAGTGAGGAAGATAAAAAATAAATCACAATTTCTTCCCCTAATTTATATTCAATTTCTGTATCTCTGAGCTGCAGTTCTGATTTTCTCCTGCATGACAGCAGTGCACTGGAGCAAAGTTTGGAGATTTTCAGTAGTGACTCCCAAATCCCTAAACTGGTCAGCATGCAGCAGCACCATGTTCTAGTCTTTCACTGTTTTCTCGGGTAGTTTTTCAATGTTTTTGCTTACCTTAGAGGGTTTTTTGTTGGTTTTGTTTTGTTGTTTTCTCAAATACAAGGCCCCATCACTTATTTGCAGTAATCTGCTGTTCTTATCCTACAGATCCTAAAACTGATACTGTAATGTACTTTGAATCACATTATATCAATCCTCATTAACCATGACTTTCATTTTAATCACATCAGAAAACTCTGAAGATGACATTTTTGCCTGGAAACTGTCAAATGAGATGAGCAGGGTGAGCTGATATCCTTGCAACCCTTAATCTTTTTGTGGCTGAAAATTTCATTTCACTGAATACCTCTTTCTCCATTCTCAACTCATTTTTCCAGCTTCCTATGTAGGATTCCTGCATGCCAATTTTTCTTTTGAACAGGACTCATCATAATATCATCTATCTGAAGTAGATTTATATTGAATGACTCTAATCCCTTCTGAATGCCTAAATGCAAGAAGTCCACTTCCTATATTATATTGATTCCTGCTCTGACTCTTGAGGTTTAAAGCCAGAAGTTAATGCTGATTTTTCTAATGAGGATTGTACCTTCCTATCATATCTGCTGGGCAGACCTGAGCAACCTGGCTGATTAGACAACTTTTCTTGATTATAATGCAGAATTGTGACTTTTCCAGATGTTTTTTTCTGCCACACCAGGAGCTCTCTCACCCTGTTTGAATTCTTCCTGTGTTGCTCCAATTAAAATAATAAACAAGTGGTTGTGATCTGGCTTAAAAAGGATGTAACCTCTTAGATCAGTGTACACAGAGGAGATTCTTCTTCAGCTTTAAATGGAAATGAAGACTATGTCATATGCAAATGTGGACTACAGACATTTTGTTCTACCTACATTGTGTGTCTACACATTGCCATATGGCGACATTGGCATCCCACGCTTTAATCCTTTCTTCTGAAAGTATTAAAGCATGATGCAGTAATGACCCATACTGTGCCATGCATGCAGCACATGATTAGATTTTGCCGCTAAATCACCATAGCAACATGCTAGAATGGGGGAGTGTGCCACTATGTTGATGTAGCTGCTGATTATGTGTAGATCCTCATGATCATTACATCACCATAGCAGACTGTATGGTGACATAGTGTGTCACTACAGCAATGTAGGGTGCTATGTAGACATGCCCATTATGTAGTTTTTCAGGGACTCAAGTGGGATGGAATAGGATTGCATTTAAGGTCCTGAGTCCATTTAGGAACCTAATAAATGGAACAGGATCTGGTCTCAAAAAGTCCTAGGCTGAGTATACACCTATCCTTAGGTTTCCTTTTCGAGTATCTGAGGTCAGTTCTCTTCTCTACCCTCTTCAGAAGGAGGCCTGATTGTACCTACTAGGTAGACTCTCCAAACCAGATAATCCATCTTTACATACTGAAATATGCTGAATATTTTGAGTTAACTCCTGGCCCCGGGGAAACCATCATATAAAGTCAGCTGTTGCTTTCTTGTGTGGTGTCACTGTAATTGTTATGCTGCTTCACTGTCACCTTGTATTTTAGTCTTCAGTCTTGCCTTCTTTGTATCTCTTCTTGATCTATGTATTTCCATTATACATTTCTGGGTATTAAATTGACTTATTTCCTTTTAGTGTGCATTCTCTCATATCTCTTCTTTGAAATACAGTTCTTACTGCCTCTTCTCCATTTTTATTTGGCCAAGACACATTCTTTAAAGTAAGAATATCCAGTGTAGAGTATGTTTGTATTTTTAAGTCTGAGCATGAAATAATTGTATCAGTATACCTAATGAAATCTTACATTTCAATGTGTGCCTCTGACTGGTTTTATTGCTAACATATAGTTTTTGATCTCTTACATACACATTATTATGGCACTTTATTTTCATAGAATGAAACAATGACCGTCACATACTCTTCGTCCCATCTCTTGCATTCCTAATACTCAGTATATAAGCACTTGGAGTCCATGCCTATAAAAAGTATGATATAGGAGAGAAAACCATAGACTTTGTTTAACAGTAATTACAAACCCAGCCTTATAATGAATGTGGAAAAGAACCCCAGCAGGAAAATATACAGCTATTTTGTTCATCTATGTCGGTGAAAACAGAGAAATATATGACTAGAAAAATTAGACCTTGCCTAAGGCTAAATAAAGAGTTATAAATTCTGTAACTCTGAGAAATTCCTCTATCTCATGAGAGGCAAAGGCAAAAATCCCTCAAACAAACCCGTATTTGTGATTTGTCAACTTATTACAAAATCCACTATTCCTGACCATGTTGTAAGTGCAAGTATTATAGCCAAGGACAAACTATATTCACCATTGCACCAGCTACTCCTACAACTGAAAGCATCTTGTCTTCAAAAGGAATTTGTTTTCTGTCCAGCTTCACTCCCTTCCCCCATCCCAACCCCACCCATCTCTGGGCCAGTGGAAAAACTGATTACATTTCTAGCACAGTTGACAAATTTAAAAATACTATATCCATTTTCACTACCAAATTAATTTAACCAAAAAAAGGCCAGTACTATACATGTTTGAACCAGTTGCTTCCTATATAACACTTGCTTCCCTATTCCCCATGTGTATTCAGGCACCAGCTATTTTTATGAATTTCCCAACACATTGTGAGAGTGGAAAAAGAGATGAGTGGGTGATGACTGGAAAAAGAGAGCAGCTTTCAGATAAAACCCAATTCTCTGTGAATGTAAACATATTCAAAGGTTCTTTCTATCTCCAGATGATGGGTTTCATCAGGATCTGGGGGAACGTCTGTTCACCAGAGCGCCCCAAGGGATGACAAGATCAAATGGCCACAAACTCCTCTGTGACCGATTCAGGCTGGACATAAAGAAGAACTTCTTTACTATCTGAGCCCCCAAGATTTGGAATAGACTGCTGCCAGAGGCGATTCAAGCACCTACTTTGAACACCTCCAAGAGACATTTTGGTGTCTATCTTGCTGGGATCCTATGACTTCTGCTGACTTCCTGCCCTTTGGGCAGGGGGCTGGACTCGATGATCTTCCAAGGTCCCTTCCAGTCCTAGTGTTTATGAATCTATGAAAAAAAATGACCCTTGAAATTCAGTATCCTTAACAAAGATTTTTTTTACATCTTTGCTTGCCTGCAACATCATTTATTGCTAAGGAAATATTTATGAAAGCCATTAAAAACACTGCAGCCAAAATAGCTTACTTGAAGAAGCCTCTTTTTTTCACCAAGACATTTAACTCCTTGAATGAGGTAAATTTTCTTGTTGCAAATCCTGGCACTTTCCTCCTCGGTTTTTAAAGTTTGCATCAGTGAAGCCAGCCAGCCACCAATTGCTTGAATGGAAACAGTCCCATTGCAGCTTTCCTTTTTCATTCCTGGACTCCAAATAAAGTATATTTTATTCTCATTGGGAGGAAAATCTTCTAGTGACGAAGAAATAATATGTGTAGCTATCGTATTATCTGGGAGTGGATTTGTGAACTATTGCACACTCTTGGTTTTGACTCCTGATTTTTTTTATGAAAAACAAAGGCAGTACTAAATAAAGATAAAAGCTAGCAGATGGTCATGGTAGTAGCCACTTCTGTAGTCCTTCCTATGCTTTACTCATTTCTTCTAATAGATCACATAGATTAGAGACAGCCAGACCCATTTTTTAAAGTTTAGGCCATATATAGTCATTACCAGTCAAAGCTTTGAGGCACAGCTGTCCCAGGACTGCTGCTCCCTAATGCTGACATAGGATGCTTCAAGCCACTAATACTTTTCCCCAGCCCCTTTGTGGTTTTTAATCTGGCAGCCCTTTACACGCAAAACAATCTGTCATTTCAGGTTTGTCCTGGGCCTATCTCCTACCTCCACCTTTAATCATTCTTGGCAACAGCTAAGGCAAAACAGAAACAAGTAACAGGCAAGATTAAAGGTTGCTCTGTGAAACAGCTGAGAAAACACACGTGGATATTCTAGCTGTAAAGCTCAGTCAATAGTTCATCAGTTTGTACTTAGGCACCTAGAGGAGTGCAATTTAGCAACAACTTGTTATTAATGCAGAAAGTCTGTGAAGCCTGAGAAGGAAAAGACTATTTTGTTCAAGGAAGACTGGACAATAAAATGCAAACACAACTGAAAGATAGCAGGACAGAATAAGAATTGCCTACAGACCTTGGAATTGCTTCTCCCTCTTCCCCCCTTCATCTATAGGGAGAATAGAACTGATCTTTGGAGTCACTTAGATGTAAGGCTCATCAAAGAATATTCTATTGTTTTGGTTTGTGTGAGGGGAAAAGAGCAGGGCAAAAGGAAACTCCAAGAGACCCATGTGAAGACCACTCACCTCAAGGTACAGTGAGAGGCCCAGTGGAGTGGGGAACACACTGCCATGCCTCTGCAGCTTGTGCTCCATGCAGATAGGTGATAGGAAGATCTGGGAGAGTATTTCCAGCCCCAGAGAGGGATGGAGGCAATGTCAGTAGTCTCCTCTGCCAGCAGATACCTGTAGCCAAAAGCAGGAAAAGAAAGCAGATAATCTATACAGGGTGGTCAGAGGACCACTGATAAACTTTAGGACCCACCAAAACAGGAGTCCTTTGAAGACAGTCAGCTGAAGACTAATGTGGCAGAACCACTGAGAAGCAGTCTGTGAGTTCAGGGGCATGGTCCCAGTGTTTTCTTTATGTCCTTTTTTCCTTTGTTGTTTGGGGAACATGTTCCCCTTACCCTGGTATGGGTAAAGCAAAGGGAGGAAGGACACCCTTCCTGGAAGGTTGAAGGATCCTCAGAGGTTCTTACGCTAAGGAGCCCACCCAGGGAAAAGAACACAGAGAGAAAGTTTTTCTCATTTGAAGAGTAAAGTCCTCCTTGAAAGGGCAGTGGCTTCTTGTATTTTGATTGTTATTTTGATTGTCTGTTTAGGTATGAAATTAGGCCTTCTAAAAGACTGAGATGGTCCAGTCAAACATACGAGATGCTTTAAGTTCATGTTTCCATTTTTTCTTTGCTACCCACTGGATGATATAATTGTGTTCCTAAGGACTGACCTGGACTGATTAATGCAAGGATCCCAGACAGAGCTGGGATTTAATGTTATTGGTGGGCTCACAGTGGACTGAACTCATTTTGGCAGATTCACAGCCCAAAGGGAAGATGACCTTAGGTGTCTCGAGCAAAAGGGATTTGATACCACTCCTGGTCAGACCTTGAGTCCTCCACTGTGTAGCTGTCAGTGGCATCAGGGTGTTAAAAGTTTTGGGCCCTGATGCATGAAATGCAGGATGTGATAAGAATGGGGTATGAGTGAAGGTGGAGCCATATGAAGAAAACTCTCCAAAAGAACCCATCAGGACCTTCACCAACACTATATCCAGCTCCCAATAATTAAAAGTACATCAAAACATGGCAGGAAAGAGGAGAACATTGGAGTTTGGTGGTGGCAATACTGTCTGGTGCCCCATTGACTTACTCAAATAAGTTGCTGGGCAGATATGGGCCTCATCCATACAGCATCTAGTCCCGACAGTTTGCTTAAGAACATGGGCACAGGACAGGTTATAAATATGGGATTGATTAACTTCTAAAGGCACACAAGTTTGAAGTTTATACAACAAAATATGTTACCAGCAAGTTAAAAGTGGAATGTAAGAGTTGGAATCTAATTGAAAGGAGCAGCAGCAGCACAGTGTTTGCCAAGCTGTTCTCTTCACAGTTATGTAGCATCAAGTTATGGTAGAAATATTGTTTCAGACATTTTATTATAAATATTTAAAATGTAACTGGGTGTGTCTACATGTGCACATAAGTATGACTAAATTTAATGTGCATTAAGCTAATGCACATTAAGGCTGTGCAAAGCTTTAGTAACTGATTCGATTTGGAGGCTAAATCTCTGGATCTGAATCGAGTTGGGAGCCCCATTAAAAGGTCTGAATTGATTCGGAAATCTTCATGTGAAGGAGGGAGATTGGGTAAACAAAAACCCTTAGATGCCTTACATGCTGGGTTGGGGAGGTCAGGAGAGGAAGAGCAGCCAGCAGTGACAGACAGGGAAAGTGAAAGCAAGCAACACTTACAGTGTGAATGGCCAGCAAGGCTGCAGCTGGAGACCAGAGGGGAGGAGAAGCAATCACCGCACTTCCAGAGGAACATCTCACTCTGGATTGGAGGAGGGAAGCTTCTCAGAGGTATTTCTGGCCCCAAAGAGGGGCAGAAGGGGTTGATTCCCTGTAAGCCGCAGAGAGGAGTGGCTGAGCATTCCAGCAGGCAATTGTTGCTAACCCGGTTGGAGGAACACTGTGGGTGTGACTCAGAGAAGAAGGCAGGTGGAGGTTTCCCCACACAAGGCTTCTGATAATCCCTGAAGCAGAGTGGTGGCTGAGGATCCAGGAGAGAGGCCAGACAAATTGCTGTTCTCAGGTTAGAGACTCACTGCATGTGGGAGAGATCCCACCCGGACTGTGAATGCTCACAAGTCAACCAGGGCAGGCCTGAGCTGAGCAGTGACTGGATAAACTGGGAGAGGGGGTTGTTTGTTGTTTGAACATAAGAGACTGATCCCAGGTGAAGGGGACATGGACTGAGTCCAACAAAGAGACTGAGAGCAGTTGGGTTTTTTTTTTTCTTTGGAGTATTTGAGTACAGGCTAAGGCCAGCCCCTGGAAGGGTGTGCGCTTAACTAAAGCTGATGGTCACCCTGGTCACTGAGGGTGGAACAGTACACAAATAGGCAGCATCAAGATCCAGCTGCAGAGAACTGTGAATGCCATCTGGAGAGGCTAGGGTAGGGTAAAGGGGAGGTTAGAGCCCCACAGGAGAAAACAGGGATTGAGACCTGATAGGATCACGTTGGCCATTGCCTCCTAGCAATAAAATATCATCAAAGTCATGGTAGGGGAGAAAACATAAGACTAACTTCCTGGCAGACCAGGTGATCTGAGATCGAGGTCCACCCTGTTACTGCCTGTAGGTAAACGAGCTCAGGGTAATGGCAGCAAGCCCTACAACACCTACAGTCATTACACTCTGGTGCACACACCCACGTCCTCCCTCTGCCCACCACAACAGACTTACCTTATGGAGGCAGCTGTGTCCAGTGTTTTGGAGGACTGGTGCCTGTATAGTCTATGGCCAAATCTCCAAATCAGCACTGAATCTCTAGATCTGAATTGACTGAACTGAATCGGGACAGTGATTCAAATCACTGAATCAAATCACTGTCCCTCTGAATTGGCTGAATCCAAATCTGAAGCAAATACTTGATGCTTCACACAGGCATAATGCACATTAAGTGATTTTTGGCAGGTGTCTACACTTTAGTACCAAGTCCGTGCAGCCCTGCCATGTGCCTCAAGTGGCTGGGCGGACCCAGCACTAAAGTTAGTGCCAGGTTGCATCTACACGTGAGTTAATGATGTGTTTTAACCAGTCACACCTAAATTGGATATCTGCATTTACAAATATCCAATTTAGGTGTGATTAGCCTAATTTCACCGTTTTAAGGCACGCACATGTTGATGCATACCTGTAATGCACATTAAATTAAGCTAATGCACATTAATGTTTCTTCTGTAGACATGCCCAATGGATAAGAATGATCAGAAACTTTTGATTGGATTAGAAACATGATTTGAAGAAAAAATCATGCTATCCAGTATGCAGTGTGTTCAATAATTATTACATGAATGTCAAGAATTGGCCAACATGTTTTCTTTATGCAGTTGGACAAGGTGGGGTGTGGTGGCACCTTCTGCCTGACTTCAGACTAACACAATTAATCACCTCCTTACCCATGCAGATGGAGGAGGGCACTGAGATTTCAATATATAAAGAGTAGGCAGGAAGAGGTGAAGAGTTTCTTTTATACTGGCTTATCGAGCTGGAATTGTCTGGTATACCGGATCTAAACACCATTGACAGCAGCAGAAAGAACTGACTTTGGTTAATGGAATAGTTGATGCATTGCCCCTGGAAGTTTAGGGAGAGATCTTCCTTTTTGAGGCTTTGTTGCTGCTTAAGTTCTACCTTTCCAAATTGTTTATATTTAACTGCAAAGCTCAAACTTTTCAGTATTTTTCCTTCATTTAGAAGGTAGTGTGACACAGCTCAGCTTTCCTGTCAACTTGCATAAAGCTGCCATTCCTCTACACTAAACCAACTCTAATTACATGCAAGTTTAGGAGGAGGAGAACAACAACTTGGAAACTGGAGAGAAAAGTGAACTAGATATCCCAAATCTACATAGCATTGTGAAAATATGACTAAAATGACTTTCTTAGAGTCAGATTTCAAAGCTCCCTCTTCTCTGCCCTATGCAGATTTACTTATATATGCAGGATGTAATGAGAATCATATTACCCAAAGGACATACTGCCCTTGGCAGCATCCCAGAGCTAATTTAAGTCTATCTAGGGATAAACTATTTTTAAACAATTCCTGTAATATATTACTCATAAAAAGAATTTTGTTTTAATAAAAAGTATTTTATATGTACCCACGCTTTACCATTTCCCGCCTGAGCCAAAAGTAATTACAGGCGAGGCAAAGAAAATCTTCTCTTTTTCTCTCTGAGATGCCATAGTATCTCATTTCATATTTCATATTTACTGTGCTCTTCCCTCATCATATCCTCCTTTTGAAGACTCCAGTGCCAAGGGCAATTGGTTGTATTTATTAATCTTCTGCACCAGTAGTTTTGCCTTTTGGGTTACGAAATTGATTTTCCACATCTTAGCACATATTTACAAGTGTGTCCCTTGACCTATTGCATTGCACTGGCCAGTGTTATGTGTGTTAGAGGTATGGTAATATAGGTTGGAGCCTTGGGGCATTAAAACGGGCAGCTTTAGGATTAAAGCATATTGAAATAGTTCATCTGTACTAAACTACAGCTTAAGATGTATCAGTCCATAGGCAGTACAGCTAATAGACGTTACAATGTTTATTGGCATTTTAACTATGTATTCTAAACTTGTAATAAGTAATCTTTATTCAAAGCTGCTAAAATTCTTGTTTCAGGGTGAAGTTACATGTTACCCTTAAACCATACTAAATCTGTGAAATGTGGAGTAACTTTGAGTTTCTCAGAGAGGAATTACATGCATTAATGAGCTTTATCATGCAGATGCACACATTTGAAGTGCTCTGAATATGGGCATGTTGAGCTGCTCAGATGCTCATTGGTGTTAATACTAGCTCAAGATTGGAGCAATCATACCTAAAGGCCTTGTCTGCCTCCCCACATGCACAGCTCTGACTTGCCACTAGAGGGCTGGCAAACAGGGACCAAGCTAGGAGCTACAGCTGTGGGTTGCCACTACAGGACTGGAGAGCCAGGATGTGAAAGATGAGTTGGTGGGGGGCATGGGAACATAAAGCTGGGAGGCAGACAGTTAATGTGGATGTGTTGAATAATGAAATGGGAGGTGGGAAGGAAATGAGGGTGAGGGAAGGATAGTGACATGCAGGAGGTAAGCCACTGAAGGATAAAATAAAAAGAAGTAAAAAAAATTAAAAAGAAAGAAAAAAAAAGAAGTAAATTAAAGAAGTTTTAATAAAAATGGGATTTGGGTGTGGAGAGTGCTGGTCATACTTCCTGGGGTGGCTGGGAGGTGTGAGTGGTGATGGAAGGCACTTTTGAAGGAGCTGCAGCCCCTGCCCTAACAAGGAATTGCCACCTCATGGAGACCTCATCCAGCCTCCTACTTTGTTCCCCTGCACTCCCTAGATCCCACTCCTGAACCCATCCATGCCCTGTGTTATAGCTAGCTGGCTTGTGCTCTGCAGATTGTTTGCACAGGGTTGCACCCTCATGGGTAGGAAGGTCACACCACTGGGGAGAGTGGAAAGGGGAGTTGGTTGGGTGCCAGAACTGCCCCCTGGGCAGTAGAGTTCATGGAGTGGAAAGTTTGTCCACATAGAACAGGAGGGTGGGGGAAGGCACACTGCATCCTGGGATGCTGGAAGATGGCAACTTGGGTGACTTATCTGTGGAGAACAGCCACACATCAATGGAACTTAAACTGGGTAACACAGATCAGACATAAACCTGCCCTGGAGTGGTCTAACTTTAAACCACCTAAACTGTGCTTAAACTGTTTTCTGGTGTTATTGTGGAGATAATCCAGGTATTAGGAGTCCCAGAAGTCACCTAAAATTATTGTGTAACAAGGCCCTAAGTGTAATGTGTAACTTCACCCTTAGATTCTGATTGCAGACATTGCAACATCTTCTCCTATGCCTCCTTATATGCTTGGGACTTCTCATGATTTAGGGTCTTACCTTCTTTTAAATGACTCTTTAAATGTGCTTGAGACATTATGCCTACAGATTTCATAGATTTCATAGACATTAGGGCTGGAAGGAACCTTGGAAGATCATTGAGTCCAGCCGCCTGCCCAAAGGGCAGGAAGTCAGCTGGGGTCATATGATCCCAGCAAGATA